>NW_012101321.1:6322572-6328549 GCF_000951045.1 Mandrillus leucophaeus | reverse complement strand
TTTCCATCCACTTCACTTTAAACCTTATTGCAGCTTTTTGTTTTTCCAGGGTGTCTCACACAAAATTAATCTGGGCAGACTCAAATGTGTTGGCACAGTGCTCTGGTCTTGATATGTTTCAGCAGAGCATGATAGGAATGAACTCTAAGGCTTGTGTACGGAAAGTTACCCAACTATTTTTAGATCACTGACAGTCATGAAGCAATGCACCTTCTAAGTCTTTGGGTTTGAATAAACACCCATTAGAAGAGCTATGGCAAAGCTCAGTCTACTGGTTTGTTTGCAACCTATTTGCACCTTGCCAAAAAGCAATGCCAAAAGCAATGAAGGAACTCTGGAATCCTGCAGGGCATCAGTGACAGAAAGAAAAATGATGAAAGTACAACCAAAACATTGTTTTTTTCAGTGCTAAAGTTTATATCAATGTAACAATTTCTTTTAATGATAAGATTTTTCTCAAGATTTCCTTTTTAAAGTTCATTTCTCATTGCTGCTTATTAACATGTGTAGCAATCCAAATGAGATTGATACAGCTGTTGTCAAAAGTCTCTTGTTAAAATTTTTACAGATTTAGGAGGTATTTTTAATGGAAAAGATTGCACAAAAGTAAATTTATGGTTTTTCCTAGAGCCATATACATACAAGGACGAAATACATAAAATGACCTATATTCAATGCATATATCTACACATACAGAATGCAAATGCAGAATTCAAATTGCATGTACCAATCCATTAAACATTCTTTGTTACGTTGTATTTTCCCATACAAGAAATGAAACATGTAGTAGAGAGGATAATGGCCACCTAATGATGGGCATGTGCTAATCTTCAGAACCTGGGATATATTATGTTACCTAACAATGGGAAGTTGAGGTTGTAGATGGAACTAAGGCTGCTGATTAGATGACCTTGAGACGAGCAGTTATCCTGGATTAATGAGGTGGGCCCAATACAATCACAGTGGTCAGTAAATGGGGAACAAGGAGGCAGAGGAAACAGAACCAGAGAGGTGATGTGGAAAAATCTCCACTGGCCATTCTGGGCTTTGAAGATGGAAGGGGGCCACAAGCCAAGGAATGCCAGCAACCTCTAGAAGCTAGAAAGCAAGAAAATGGACTCTGCCCTAGAACTCTCCAAACACCTTGATTTTAGCCAAGTGAGTCCCATTTCAGACTTCCGACTTCTAGATCTGTAAGATAATAACTTTGTGTTTTTTAAAACCACAAAATTTGCGGCCATTTGTTTTAGCAGCAACAAAAAACTAATATAAAGCAGTTTCCAGAAAAAGTATGAACATTAAAGTACTGAAATAAAAAAGGTTAAAGTGAACAATAACAACAAGAATGGCCATTCTTCTACACTAAGAAATGGCAGTATAACATTTCTTGAGAGCAATTTACTTCTATTTATCAAAACGATAAAACATTTCCCATTTTATTGATGAAGACATTACACTATTTGGGATTTTCTTATAATGAAATAGGTGCAATATCACACAAGCACACACTTTTTAAAAAAATAGTAAATAATTAGAAATAACCAAAATATGCAACAGTATGGAACTGATTAAAACAAATTATGGTATATGTTTATATAATAAAGTTAATAAGAATAATGCTCTAGGATAATATCCAATGACACAGAAAGATCTCACAATGTATTGTATGAGGGTTTGCAAAATAGTATGGTTTCATTAATATAGCATATAAACATGTGTACACATATACATTTTTAAAAATAAAAGATTGAAAAGAATATCAATAATGATCATTTCTGGGGGTGATTTGTTTTTCAACACTTTCCAAAATTAAGTGTATTATTTTTATTTCCAAAAAAAAAAAGCCTACAACAATTTTTATTTTTAAAATTGCTTTGGAGAAATGTCTTTGCCTAGTTCAAGATAGGGGAGACTGAGATCATCCAGCCATAGGTACTCATATCCTTTGCAGGAAAGAGAATGACTACTAAGTCATGATGGTGTATCTGTTCAGGGAAGTGAATTGAAATGGGTCACATGCCATCAACAACTGACAGCCCACATTTAACCCTGAAGAGGAAAGATGCTCGAGGATTGTTTGTTCATGAGGTGTTTCAAAGCCAGTGTGGGCTGAAGAAAGAATGTCTGTTTTGGCACTGTCAGGTGGTCTCTTTTCAGGTTTTGTGGAGTATCGATGTGAACTAGTCACAGAAGACTCATTAGACAAACGAGAGTTCTTTGAGATTTTCTGGCTTAATTGAATACTTTCTCTTGCTTTAGAAGCCACTGCGGCCTTTGTTAATTGATTTGTGATCTCACAGTAGTCAATATCTCTCTGGCTCACAGATGGGCAAGGGAATAAGGTTTCTGTTTATTTTAAACCATCTACTATATTAACTATATTTGGAAGAACTTTGGAAATATATACATAACTATATATACTTATATATTTTATATAGTTCTATAAATCTAAATTATATAGTTATGTGTAACTATATAATGATATATAGTTATGTATAACTATATATGTGTATATATGTGTGTATATATGTATATATGTATATATCGATATATAGTTACATATATAGTTACATATATCGATATATAGTTACATATATAGTTATATATAACTAGATATAGTTACACATATAGTTATATATGCTATATATAAAACTAAGCATATATAGTTATATATAAAACTATACATATAGTTATAAATATATGTATGTAAATATATAATGAAATAAATATATATATATAGTTATTTTCAACACTTTTGGTTGATCGAAAGCAAAATATTTGGGATTTAAACTTCCAAAGCTATTTAAATAAATTTACATTTTATGGAGCACAACTATTCTCATAAAAGTGGTATTTCAATGTTGCTACAGTGAAACAAATTAGGTTTGTTTCTTATAGTTTTCAACAAGTTTTTTTTTAAAGAAGAAAATTGTAATAATCTCTTACTCCTTTTTTCAATGAGAATAGAATTTAATGCAATTTAAAAATGGAAATTTTAATTCTGTTTATATGATGTTTCATAAACTGGGAGAAATTTATTCTGCCAATTTTATCTCCTTTTTCCTGACAGGAATAAAAGTCCTCCTCTGACAGAGAAATATCCCCAGAATACATGCTCTTTGTTAATATTTGTGTAGCAGAACTAATATATATTATAAGATAATCCAAGAGTTTCCCTGTCTGGTTAGGGAAGTTTCATGATGGATGATGGCCTTGGGTGAGGAAATTAAGAACCCAAGGGGATGGCCTGGAGGAGGGAGTAGTAAACCAATACGTAATTGAATTGTTTCATCTACAAAATTAGTGGGGATTGGAGACAGGAGCAACATACAAAAAAGGAGACCAAAAGAAACAACAACAACAACAACAACAAAGAGAGACTAGGCTAAGCAGCATGTTGGGAAGCTGGATTTGACCAAAAAATAGTTGGAGATAGATTGACAGGGGTTGGGTTCTCAGTCTCAGTCTACTAGGAACAAGACTTCTGAAGAACCAATTGAAAGACATTTGCCTTCTTTAATGTAAGCCCTCTCTTGACTCTAACCCATTAGCAAAGATCTGTTCTACACCAAGGCTCGTGTTGGTATTGTGGTCAGTAAAGGATTCAGGGTGGAATTTACTATGGGACATAATGGCACAACTGGGATAGTTAGGTGATCTGGGAACTTGGGACCAGAGGAAACTTAGATCATCTCAAACTTCCTCCCCTACTCCAGACCCATATCACAAAGACACTCAGAAGTTCCAAAGGAGGGCAGGTCTCCCACTGGAGGTGAGATGGGAGTTTAAGCCATTTTTTTTATTACTATTACAAAAGCCTGGATGACCTGTGCTAGCACCTGGCTTGCATATGGTTTTATAGGGTCTTAGAGTTCTCGGATACATATCTGCAACTCTTATATAGATTTGGAGATTTCTTAAATCCATCAGTCAAGAAACATCTGCAACTCTTACATAGATTTGGAGATTTCTTAAATCCATCAATCAAGAAACAATCGAGAACATCAGAGTCTTTTACTAATCAGGCACTTGCAATCTCATGGGAGGTGATAAGCCGCATAAACTTGAAATCATAAACCACAACTCGTCATGTTCGTGTAAATAAATACATCAGAATTGTTAAACTAATGCAGCAGAGCCAAAATTGAGCTATGCAATAAGAATGGGCAAAGAAAAAAGTCAATAGTGTAGCACAGCAAACTCCATTCCTATTGTCACTGCTCATTATCTCTCATTAGATTATGGTAAAATCCTCTTGGCTCCCTGCCTTCGGTGCTCCCGTCACTAAGATCTATTCTTTTCTTTACTACTAAATTAATCATAATGAGGCAGAGTTCTGTCTGGCACAATGCTTGGCACAGAATAGGGTCTCAAGAAACACTTGTTAAATGAACAAATCAATTAGTGATTCTTATCTATCCTACACAAAAATGTCAGTGTCTCATTATTTCCTATTTATCTTTCTAACATTAAATCTCATTGTATCTCATTATTGCTTGTTATGCTTACATGCTCCAGCCCTGTTCCCATTCTTATCTCTTACTGTATTCTATTCCTTAATTTGGCATATCCTTTACCCCATTCCAGCAAGTTTACCTTATCCATATTTCAAAGCCTTTCTCAAATACCAACAACCCTTTCTCTCTGAACATCCAAGCAAGAAATAATGACTTTTCCTCCCATTCTTCATACAAATTTATCTTTACCTTCCTACAATGCTTACTGTTTACTTGATATTCAAGCAATTTGTGCTCATATCTCCCAATTGCATAGTAAAGGTCAGAGTGCTTTGATGCAGACAACAGAATCCACACCAGCTAGTCTAAGCAGAATGGGATTTATCACAGGCTACTAAATAGTTTATAGAATTTCTGGAAAAGCCAGAAAAATCAAGTTTAGACCAATTACATCCTGAAACAATATAGCCAAAAGAATTATTTTGCTACATTAAGGGAACTGTTTGCATAGAAATTTCATTACCACTGCCTCCTCTCAGTTCATGATACTTACAGCACCAAGGACAAAATGTAGACTGTAACATTTCAGATGCCTTGGGAAAACCAGGCACTTCCACCACAACTTTCAATCTCCCCACCCACAAGCCCAATCCCATGTTTCTCATGTTCATTTTCGAAGTCTTACGTGTGGGTGCATTTGTTTGGTGAAATCTAGTGCCTATGTGGAATCTTAGTTACAAGAGAATTTGAGAAATGTCATTTTTAGATGTCCATTCAAACACAAAAGGCATGATGGAAATGGATTGGAGAGAATGTGGATTGATCCGGTCTACAATATCTACCATATTTAGTAGGCCTACTGGGAGTATGACTTATGTTTATTCATCTTCATATCTCCCACTTGCACATAGGGAGTACCCAATAGGGAGTGCACATAGGAAGTGTCCAATTTAGTCAGTGGACAATGAATAAATGCATACATGAATGTATATCAAGTGCACAGTACAAAATAAGGCAAAGGAGAGTTGAGAAAAGAGAAATGGAGTCAGTGAAAACATTAATGTTTTCTTAATGAAATCTTTGATTTAAATTGCCAAACTACTACTCTTGAAGATGTTACTTGGTTTACCAAAAACTATGCAGAAGAAGCAAATGGCAGAGAAGGAGAGTCCTATTTCCTGATGAAAATTTGCTTGGATGGTCTTGTGCTGCAAGGACAATAGCAATCTGTTTGGCCCCAATAAAAAAAAAAAATTAAGTGTTAGTTGATAAATTTTATAGAACAAAAATGTAATCTTCAACAACAGATGAGATGTATGTCTCATAGATTCATAATTTTTCTTGTATCTTCTATTCCAAGTCTACCTAAGATAACTTTATCAAGCACCAATTTAAGCTCGCTCACTAGTTAGGAACACATATTTTGATAACATTCATAATAGGTTACATTCCAAAAAAGAATCAATGAAAGTAAAATATAATGTATTGTATATTATTATTTATATGTAAAGTACTGATAA
>NW_012101321.1:6321682-6321999 GCF_000951045.1 Mandrillus leucophaeus | reverse complement strand
GCTTTTTGATGTGCTGCTGGATTTGGTTTGCCAGTATTTTACTGAGGATTTTTGCATCGATGTTCATCAGGGATATTGGTCTAAAATTCTCTTTTATCGTTGTGTCTCTGCCAGGCTTTGGTATCAGGATGATGTTGGTCTCCTAAAATGCATTAGGGAGGATTCCCTCTTTTTCTATTGATTGGAATAGTTTCAGAAGGAATGATACCAGCTCCTCCTTGTACCTCTGGTAGAATTCGACTGTGAATCCGTCTAGTCCTGGACTTTTTTTGGTTGGTAGGCTGTTAATTATTGCTTCAATTTCAGAGCCTGTTATT
>NW_012101321.1:6314585-6321632 GCF_000951045.1 Mandrillus leucophaeus | reverse complement strand
ATATTTTGATAACATTCATAATAGGTTACATTCCAAAAAAGAATCAATGAAAGTAAAATATAATGTATTGTATATTATTATTTATATGTAAAGTACTGATAACTAAAAAGTGAATTTAGAAACTGACTATACTGATAAAATTACAAAGGACATCACTGAACAAGGCAAAGAATCTCATGTATTTGTGATATTGGCCATAGAATATTGTCATCCCACAATATTTTGTATTTTGCATACAAAATAGCTAAGAGGGGTTGCCTTGGGAAGGAAGGGTATAAAGACAGAAGATGGAGAGTTTCTCTGGAGCAGACCAAAGTGGGAAGTAGTAAAACAAAGGAATTCAGAGCTCACTTTCCTCCTCTGTGCACAATCAAGGGAAAAAAAAAAATCTCCCCACTACCATTAAGGTCCTCAATTAAATGTATTTCTCCACTCAAAGTAATGTTCAGCAACTTCATACTTTCCCTTTCAGTGTGTCATTTTCAGTGGTCATTGCGTACAGTTAAGGAAAAAGAATCCAATAACATGAAACTATTTTAATAATTTTTAAAGGAAGTTTAAATGATACACACTTGATCAGGGTCGATGAAAATGGCACTAGTGTCGAAGGGCAACAGGTTGCTAATAAATACAATAGTTTAAGAAAGTGCTGTTTCTGTCATGGAAAAACTATATTCTGGGAAAAATAATACTACAGTAATTCATTTTTGAAAGCTATTGAGACTTCTTGGATGAAGAATGTAGTTATTAAAGGCAAAGTACACAATATGTTGTAATGAAATGTTTGTGCTTCACACTTCATTAAATGTTTTGTGGGCCTCTGGGGAAATTCTCTCTCTCACACACAGAAACAATGTTTATACACGGTGGTATCAGTAGAGGGAGTGCAAAGAGCAGTGTTCATGGGAAGAACTTGCTACAACTTCAATATGTTCAATTAAAAACACCAAAACGAGGCAAGTGAGGAAATGTGTGGTAACTGACAAAAAGGCACACAAAATTCTGCTGTGACTTCAGCCACTCTTACATTAAATCAAAATAACATTTTAAAATTTCATTTGAAAATAAAAAACTGTGGGTTTTTCTTGAAGTCTAGGGTGATGGAGAAAACTGGACGGTTTGAATTAGTGGGATTAACTGACAAAACATCGAATTCCAAATTCTGCAGTTAAATAGACCCAAATACACATGTAGGACTCAGAGAATTCAAAAGGTTAGCAGTTTGGAATCTGCTGACTGTGTTAACTTACAGTATTTTGAAAGCAAAAGTGTAAAATAGTGATAAAAACATGAGTAACTTTATAGTGTCATTGGCAAAAGATCTTTTAAAAAGAAACAAAAGGCAAGTCATGTAAAGAAAAGAAACCTATGAAAGGTCTTCAACTTGTTTTGTTCCTTACATCTGGGGCTTCTTCCCTTTAACAGCACTTCCTGAAGGGGGAGGTGCCTATTTGTCTGATCTAAATGTAAGTAGTAGCCATGCAACATTTTTAAGGAAAAAAGAACAACGAAACGTACAAGGGAATCACATTCAATAAACAAAATCAAGCAAGAAATGTTAAAGACAATGGGCATACATACTTTAGACCACCAACCAAGATCCTTTTAAAAATACTAATAGAGATTTTCAAGGAAGCATTCCTTTGCCTCAAGAACATTTTTTTTTTTCTCCCTTAAGAAGTGTGTTAACCTTAATGGCTTTCCCTAGAGCTAGAATTTCAATTAGCTACTTTATTACCATGACTCTAGTCACATAAAAAAGTGGTGACTCTTTAAGATTCTTGTACTAAGCCATATTCTTCATGGGCACATCTAAGTTTAACTTAATTTTTTTCCTATTTCCAGGTTCCTGTATATAGTAAGATGCTAGTTATAAGAAAAGTACAACTTGAACTTAGATGAATGTAGCACTTGGGCTTCCTTCTTGTTAATAAAAATACATATTATAAAAATTGATTCATTTACTACATAGACCCAAATGTTATTAAAAATGAAAGCTATACAGTCGGTCTAAGAGAGGATGATGCCAAGCTGTAATAAAACTCTTTATAATTCATCTTTAAAATCATCTTTCCCCTTTTTTCATTTTATTCTTAAAATTATCAAGCCACAATGACATCTCTATAATCATTTTTATCTGCTCTATTTGATAATTTGACACATTTTACTATATTAGCTATTATGACAGGTTTTTGAAGCACTAAAAAAGGTAAGTCCTTCAAAGAGTTCACATCCTTAGGGTTTGAATTACCGATTGTACAATATCAAATAATGTAATTCTGATCAAGATCTCCAAAACAGTTAGCTACTACAGTAATACTTATATATGCTCTTTCACAGTTCTCTTGAAATACACATAAACATCATTTCTAGGGATATTCAAAATAAAATACAAATGGCAGAAAATAACTGATTAAAACTTCCAAGGTCTACAAAAGAGCTAAGAAAGTCATAAAGTTCAGTTTATTCTCTTGGCTGCAACCTGTATTTCAGTTCTGTAGGTAATTTCTGCATTTGTATGTTTGTTTAAAAGACATATAAGGTCTGATTTCAGATTACCTAAAGGCCAAACTCATCTAAGAGGATTCTTTAAAAAATCATCCTATTGTAAAAATGTCTCTCGATTTACAAGCAGTTCAGGGTGCATTCTGGTGGCATCACTTTAGTCAAGTGCTCATCCAGTGCAAGTCCATGATGGAGAAAAGTTGCCAGCCACTGAGCACAGGAGGTGGACATCTGTTGCTTTAGTCTGCTCAGTATCCACTCATCCTTGCAATGCTATGGTTTGCGTGTGTCCCCTCCAGAATTCACATGTTGAAACTTAATGGCCAATGTAATGGTATTAAGTAGTGGGGCCTATAAGAGGTGATTAGTTCATGAGGCCTTCTCTCTCATTCACAGGATAAAGTGCTCTTATGAAAGGCTCGATGGAGGCAATTTGTCCCTTTTTACCCTTCCTCTTTCCACTATGCGAGGACACAGTGTTTCTTCCCATCCTCCTCCCTCCATAGGATGCAGCACTCAAGGTGCAATTTTGGAAGTAGAGACTCAACTCTCACCAGACAATGAGCTTGCTGGCACCTTGATCTTGGACTTCCCAGCCTCCAGAATTGTGAGAAAATAAATTTATGTTCCTTATAAACTACCCAGTCTGTGGTATTCTTTTATAGCAGCACAAAAGAGTCTAAGATTCTTCCTCTAATAGCAGCATGCCACACTTTCCAAAAACTGTCAGTCAAAGATTTGCATGTCTCCACCACCTCCCCCATGCTGGTCATAGTGACTGGTTTTGTGGCAGACAAATGACTTTACCAATAATAAAGTAATTCACATGAGAGGTATTTTACTGAGAAGGTTGGGAAAATGAGGATCTCTTTTTCCTGGGATAGCCAAGTGGGTAGAAGGTAAGCCTGGAGCTGCAGGTGGCCATTTATTTCCCACTAGAGAAAGTCAGTTATAGAATGGAGCCTATATAAAAAATCAGAACCAAGAGACTTTAAAGAATTAAGTCTGATGACGTATTACATTTTTGAACACCTGAATTCGGTCATATTAGGTCTGGGGAGCCAATAAATTTCCATGTTCCATAAGACAATTTGAGTCCATTTTTGATTATTAATAAAACAAAAGATTCCCAACTAATATAGCATCTTTCCTTATTCAAGAGGGTAGATAGTGGAGGCAAATAGTCTGTGTCCTTAAGAGAAGGTCAGAGAAACAAAGACAGATATGTGATGTGAAGTGATTCAGAATTCAGAATTGTCTTTTGCAGAAGTTTTTGATATATTTTTTATAAAACAGAATAGTGTTGAGTTCTTGTTAATTGATTTACCCAATGTCTTTCCTCAATAACTGAAACACATATCGTAACATGTTGCATCTACCCCGACTGCCTGCCAAAATGTATTCCTTCCCAAATGTCCCCATCCAGCTCAAATTTCCTTTTCCTTTGGCAGCAGCTCATACTTTCTTTTAGTGTTGCTGGGAATTTTCTGAGCCTGCTTTTAGGCCTTGGTGTCCTGCTGAATTCTTCACTCTTTTCATCTGTTTCCTTTTAAAGCTGCTTTCAGGTTCATTGCTTCCTGACCTATTCAGCCTTGCTGTTCTTCTAGGCCAGTCTAATTCCCCAACTGGGGCTTCAAGATTCTATTACTGCTGTGCTGTCAACAACCTATTTTTTCCCCTTTCACCAACTTTTGGTTACTCCCTGATCACATTCAGGGTGCAAAAATGCTAGGAGTGAACAGTTAACCAATCCCCAACCTGCACCAGCACATATGACAGATCCTATTTGGCATCCTTCTACAGGATGCACTAGCTAATGCAGATAAGCTCTGTGGCATCAATTCAGCCTCCAGAAGAAACCCAAATAGCAGCACAGGACGAAGGTCAAGGATTAACTGATGCTAACAGAAATGTTCCCAGTGACCGTCCAGATAAAATATTGTATCCCAGCTGATGAGGCTGGCACATGATTACAACACGACAAGGTATGCTTCCCTGGGAAGAAAACCCCCCCTTTCATTTGTAATATAGCTTCATAGTTCACATCACGTCTGCTAGTTGCATTGACTGTGGTAAGAACTACATACCACAAGTAGAGTTTTTAATGGCAATATGAACCACAAAGATGATGCTTATTCCACATCTAAGCCAATAAGCTCAATGCACTCTTTCATGGCTCTTCATCTTTTCCCATATTAGATTAGGCTGTTCCTTTCAGCAGGAGTTTTAATGCATTGTAGGCCTGTTTGGCAGCAAGCTTTGAAAGCATTTAATAAAAGGAATGTGAAGGAAATGTTATCAATGAGCAAGGTTTGCCTTAATGATTCCTTAACCCGTTTATTATTATCTCCTGCTTCTCAGAGGTGACGGTTCAGCAGTTCTACACACTAAGCTGAAGAAAACCCTGAGACTTTTTGGAGCCAGAGATCCTTCATCCCTGCGGGGTAATAAGCTGGCTAACCTTCCATAATGGGCAGGCTGTGGTTTATTGTTTCCTATAAGGAACCTACTGGAAGGAATTTTATGGCCATGGGTTTTGTGTGAGCATTAAGCCATTTGTGGCATGTGTGAGAAAGCACTTGTCCCCAAAGCTACTTCAATTTCCCTTCCTAGGGCTTGGCAGCCTCCAGAGAAAGCATTCTAAAAGTTATCTCTAGACAATACTCATTCACAGGACAGGCAATCCAGGCACTCTTGGGGGCAAGCCTGAACTCTCCTGTTCACTAAATCACTGGGGTGAAGGAACCTAACCTGAATGAAAGGGTTTAGGAGGCACACTTCCCACTCCCTGAACATGGACTGGCCTTGCTTTGAGGATATCTGGAGAGCCGATGCCTGTTACCTTCCTCATTTTCACTTGGCCCAATCCTCCCCTTTGATAAACACACATTCCCACAGACAGACACATTCTGTTGGCTTCTCCCAGAAAGATCTACAAGCAAAGGTGAAGGAGAACTATATGGAGCAAATGAAAATAGAACCAGTGGGATAAGCTGCCACTTTATAGAAGTAAATATGACAAACTTAGACCCACAGGAAATCGTTTTATGGCAAAGATTTTTGTCCTTTCAAAGAAAGGACAAGGCATTTTATTTTTCAAAATGAAACCTCAGGTCAGTGAACGTGTGGCCAGATGCCCGGTGGAAATAATATTGTCTGTAGGGAACTTCATGGTGCTCTCCGGTGAAGAGAAAAATTAACCTTCAGTAAATAAAAAAACTTTAAATTCCATGTTGGTGAAATTATTCTTACATTCTAGTTTTCATCGAGGACTAATATATATACAACACTTGAAGTTTTTCCATTAAATTGTTTTTGAATTATGAGTGACAAAATAAAAAGTTTGAACAAATTGAAGAAAAATAAATGAAAAGACAGAGCTTATGTCCCTTAGCTAGAAAGTATGTTATTTACATCTCTGACAGTGCTTTCCCCACTCTCTCCCCACCCCCATGTAGCTATGGGCAATGAATGTCATTATTTACAAGTTCGGTGAGAAACTTTTTACCTTGGCCTTTGCTTTAATAAATATCCCCTACTGCTTTAATAATATCCCCCTACTAAGGGCACAATTGTGTATTAAGGGCTCAAAATGTGATTATGACACAGAATTAGGAAAATTTTCTTTAGAAAAAAGCAAGCTTTATGTATTGAAGAACGTTGACAATTTAAATTTTGGAAATGTCCAGTCTGAAATGTCTGCAAGACAAACAAGGGGAGATATTTATCAGGCAGCCGGAAATTTGCTCAGTAGACAGGTGAAATTAGAGACAGTGGAGTGGTAGCCTCTGTGTCATAAGATGGAATAAAAAAATAGGTTTCCAATGAAATGTGTTTAAATGACCACTAAGAAACTATTATTTTAATCTCTTATTTAAAATCTCTTCTAAAGTGGTAACTAAACTTTCCCTTGAATCATTTCATGATGAATATGTTCAATTCTCCCCACAACCAGCCAAGTAAGTGAACAGCCCAGGAAGTATATTAACTCTTTAAGGCACTCCAGGACCACGAGGATGACATAGGGCTCAAGAACACAGCAGTCCCTGGGAAAGAGTAGGGAAAAGTGGAGAGCTAAGGTATAGATTCTTGGTACTGAAGAATTTTCTAAAGAGTTGGTAAGTATCTGAGATTTTTCATGCAAAGAGTAAAATATTTTTGAAAAAACAAAAAGAAAGGCAGCAAAGTGGGAACTGGTTGCTAATCTATTTAGATTTTATTGCATTATTTTCTTTTCTTTATAATTTATTTATTTTTTACTATACTTTAAGTTCAGGGTACATGTGCACAATGTGCAGGTTTGTTACATGGGTATATATGTGCCATGTTGGTGTGCTGCACCCATTAACTCATCATTTACATTAGGTATTTCCCCTAATGCTATCCCTCCCCACTCTCCCCATGCCACGACAGGCCCTGATGTGTGATGGTCCCCTTCCTGTGTGCAAGTGTTCTCATTGTTCAATTCCCATCTATCAGTGAGAACATGCGGTGTTTGGTTTTCTGTCCTTGTGATAGTTTTCTGAGAATGATGGTTTCCAG
>NW_012101321.1:6304858-6307728 GCF_000951045.1 Mandrillus leucophaeus | reverse complement strand
TTAGTTTGGCTGGATATGAAATTCTGGGTTGAAAATTCTTTTCTTTAAGAATGTTGAATATTGGCCCCGATTCTCTTCTGGCTTGTAGAGTTTCTGCTGAGAGACCCACTGTTAGTCTGACGGGCTTCCCTTTGTTGGTAACCCAACCTTTCTCTCTGGCTGCCCTTAACAATTTTTCCTTCATTTCAACTTTGGTCAATCTGACAATTATATGTCTTGGAGTTGCTCTTCTCAAGGAGTATCTTTGTGGTGTTCTCTGTATTTCCTGAATATGAATGTTGGCCTGCCTTACTAGGTTGGGGGAGTTCTCCTGGTTAATATCCTGCAGAGTTTTTCCAACTTGTTTCCATTCTCTCCATCACTTTCAGGTACACCAATCAGACATAGATTTGGTCTTTTCACATAGTCCCATATTTCTTGGAGGCTTTGTTCATTTCTTTTTACTCTTTTTTCTCTAAACTTCTATTCTCACTTCATTTCAGTCATTTGATCTTCAATCATTGATACCCTTTCTTCCAGTTGATCAAATCGGTTACTGAAGCTTGTGCATTTGTCATGTAGTTCTCGTGCCATGGTTTTCAGCTCTATCAGGTCATTTAAGGACTTCTCTACATTGGTTATTCTAGTTAGCCATTCATCTAATCTTTTTTCAAGGTTTTTAGATTCTTTGCAATGGGTTTGAGCTTCCTCCTTTACCTCAGAGAAGTTTGATCGTCTGAACACTTCTTCTTTCAACTTGTAAAAGTCATTCTCCATCCAGCTTTGTTCCATTGTTGGCAAGGAGCTGCGTTCCTTTGGAGTGGTAGAGGCACTCTGATTTTTAGAATTTTCAGTTTTTCTGCTCTGTTTTTCCCCCATCTTTGTGGTTTTTATCTACCTTTGGTCTTTGATGATGGTGACATACAGATGGGGTTTTGGTGTGGATGTACCTCTGGGTTGTTAGTTTTCCTTCTAACAGTCAGGATCCTCAGCTGCAGGTCTGTTGGAGTTTGCTGGAGGTCCACTCCAGACCCTGTTTGCCTGAGTATCAGCAGCAGAGGCTGCAGAAGAGTGAATATTGCTGAACAGCAAATGTTGCTGCCTGATTGTTCCTCTGGAAGCTTCGTCTCAGAGGGGTACCTGGCCATGAGAGGTGTCAGTCTGCCCCTATTGGGTGGTGCCTCCCGGTTAGGCTACTCGGGGGTCAGGAACCCACTTGAAGAGGCAGTCTGTTCATTCTCAGATCTCAAACACTGTGCTGGGAGAACCACTACTCTCTTCAAAGCTGTCAGACAGGGACATTTAAATCTGCAGAGGTTTCTTCTACCTTTTGTTTGGCTATGTCCTGTCCCCAGAGGTGATGTCTACAGAGGAAGGCAGGCCTCCTTGAGTTGCAGTGGGCTCCATCCAGTTCAAGCTTCCTGGGCGCTTTGTTTACCTACTGAAGCCTCAGCAATGGCGGGCACCCCTCCTCCAGCCTCACTGCAGCCTTGGAGTTAGATCTCAGACTGCTGTGCTAGCAATGAGAGAGGCCCCATGGGCATGAGACCCTCCCAGCTTGGAGTGGGATATAATCTCCTGGTGTGCCGTTTGCTAAGACCCTTGGAAAAGTGCCGTATTAGGGTGGGAGTGACCTGATTTTCCAGGTACCGTGTGTCACAGTTTCCCTTGGTTAGGAAAGAGAATTCCTTTTCCCCTTGGTGCTTCCCAGGTGAGGTGAAGCCTCGCCCTGCTTCGGTTCTCACTTGGTGGGCTGCACCCACTGTCCAGCACCCACTGTCCAACACACCCCAGTGAGGTGAACCCAGTACCTCAGCTAGAAATGCAGAAATCACCCATCTTCTGTGTCACTCATACTGGGAGCTGTAGCCTGGAGCTGTTCCTATTCGGCTATCTTGGAGCACATCCTGCATTGTTTTCTTGATTAACTTGAAAATATTTTCCTCTCTGAAATTTAGTCAGAAGTAATTTTTCGAAGTTGGGAATTGTGCTCTAGTACAAAGAAATTCAATTGCACTTTGCTACTTTTCTGCAATGTTAATCGTAATCCTATATCAATTTTTTGGTGTCTGATTCATTCATTTATTATTTATTTAGTTTTTGTGCACAATTACTGATACCACTTTTCCTAAAGCAGTGTTCCTATACAAAATGCCCATTAGGGGATAAATCATTTTTCTTAAAGCAAAAAGACAGAAGCTGATATCAGGCAAAAGCCTGCAATAATCTTTGAATGAGTGTGGTGTTGGTATATACCTTAGCAGTAATTTATTATTTATTTAAACAAATGTCTTAGTTTCTCTCCTTATATAAACGAAATAACACCAAGCAGGAGAAATATTTGTATTTTCTTTAAAGTTTTAGATAAGTGATGCATTGCTACAAGTCAGCATTTTTTGTTTGTTTTTTCTTTTTTTGAGACAGAGTCTTGTGCTGTCACCTACGCTAGAGCGCAGTGGCACGATCTCACTTCACTGCAACCTCTGCCTCCTGGGTTCAAGCTATTCTCCTGCCTCAGCCTCCCAAGTAGCTGGGATTACAGGTGCCTGCCACCACGACCAGCTAACTTTTTGTATTTTTAATAGAGACAGGGTTTCACCATGTTGGCCAGGCTGATCTCGAACTCCTGACCTCGTGATTCGCCCACCTCAGCCTCCCAAAGTGCTGGGATTACAGGCATGAGCCACTGCGCCTGGCCCAGCATTATTAATGTTATTAGATAACATTAGATGTCAAGGCCCCAACAAATTATTTCACACAAGAAAGGAGTTGGTTGTGCCAGTAAAAAATTGATCAATTATAATGCATGTGGCACATTTAATTAATCAATAAGAGGTTAGTCTGTACTACCATTTCCCTTTTATCTTTTTTTTTTTTTTTTTTTTTTTTGA
>NW_012101321.1:6303292-6303768 GCF_000951045.1 Mandrillus leucophaeus | reverse complement strand
CAGATGAGTAGATTGCAAAAATTTTCTCCCATTCTGTAGGTTGCCTGTTCACTCTGATGGTTGTTTCTTTTGCTGTGTAGAAGCTCTTTAGTTTAATTAGATCCCATTTGTGAATTTTGGCTTTTGTTGTCATTGCTTTTCGTGTTTTAGACATGAAGTCCTTGCCCATGCCTATGTCCTGAATGGTATTGCCTAGGTTTTCTCTTAGGGTTTTTATGGTTTTAAGTCTAATATTTAAGTCTCTAATCCATCTTGAATTAATTTTTGTATAAGGTGTAAGGAAAGGGTTCAGTTTCAGCTTTGTACATATGGCTAGTCAGTTTTACCAGCACCATTTATTAAATAGGGAATCCTATCCCCATTTCTTGTTTTTGTCAGGTTTGTCAAAGATCAGATGGTTGTAGATGTGTGGTATTATTTTCTGAAGCCTCTGTTCTGTTCCATTGGTCTAGATCTCTGTTTTGGTACCAGTACCA
>NW_012101321.1:6259684-6303242 GCF_000951045.1 Mandrillus leucophaeus | reverse complement strand
TTTTTTTTGAGACAGAGTGTCACTCCATCACCCAGGCTAGAGTGCAGTGGCACGATCTCAGCTCACTGCAACCTCCGCCTCCCAGGTTCAGGCGATTCTCCTGCCTCAGCCTCCTGAGTAGCCGGGACTACAGGTGCATGCCACCATGTCTGGCTAATTTTTGTATTTTTATTAGAAACAGGGTTTCACCATATTGGCCAGGCTGGTCTTGAACTCCTGACCTCAGGCGATTGCCCACCTCAGCCTCCCCAAGTGCTGGGATTACAGGTATGAGCCACTGCCCCCGGCCTGTTTTTATTTTTAATAGGCTCTTTCTTTTTCTTTCTTTTTATTACATCAAAGCTCACCTAGTGAGGGCCTTTTACTTTTTCATCAGAGCATATACCAAGTCAAAATCCCCAATAGCGTTTGGCTCCTTAAGGGAATCAATCATCTAACTAAAAGAGGCAGCAAATCCTAGACATTTGGCATGTCAATTATGGTATTTTGGCAACGTGATGTCTTGGCATCCTTTTCTCAATACACTGTTGGTGATGACCTAGCAGAAGGAAGTTATATAGGAAAGGCACAAAAGCCTGAAGTGCAAACGGATTTTGTCACAAGTTCTTGAGATGGAAAGAGTTGCTTTGCAAGATGCCTTGCATGGAAGGAAAATAGTTCTGCTCTATGTCTATTTGGGTAACGAGGAACATGGTCTGTTACGGTTTCATACTCCTGGGGACCAAAGCAAAATTCCTTCCTGGAATTTACTTTGAAATATGCACTTGGTTTCAGCTGAAATTTGTAAGACATAGAGACCAAGGTTCACACAAGTAAAGAAAAAGGGAATACAGTTTGCAGTGGGTCTAATTTTGGACTCTTACATTTTTAAAGTAACATTTGTTAAGTCATAGGATTTTTAGAAACAAAAAATAGCATTTGAAGGTAAAAAATCTGACTTGAGCTATTTTAAAATAATAAGGCAGTAGGCATATATACTAGTGTTCATTCATTTTTTAGTGAGAAAATTATTATTGTCTCATGAATAGTAGCTTTTTTGTCTAGCCCTAAATAATGCAACTTTAGTGAGAAAATCTGGGCTCGGAGACACATTACAAACAGTTACAAATAAAGCAGTTATATTATTCTAGTCATTACTAGCAGACATTTCCATTATAAATATGGATATTAAGCGGTTCATCAGTCATATATGTACATGCTCTAATCTGATTCTTGACAGAACAGAGAAACTACCTCTGCAATATGTGGATGAAGATACTTTCTTTTCTTTCAGTTTTCCTAGAGACCAAAAAAAGTTTATTTTTTGAAAGCCTCTTTCTTGAGGACCAAGACCCTTTTAGAATATTTTCTCATCTTTTTAGGTAAAGATGGTGACAGTAATCAAATGCCACCACTGTGTACCATCTATACCTGGTTTTTAATTGAACAAGTACTATGTGAATATATTGCCCTTGAAGGAAACTCAAACAATACAGATTAATTCTCAGCAGGCCTTTTCAACGAAGTGCCAGTGAAAAAAGGTCTCTCATGACTTACTTAAGCAAAGATTTCTGTTTTTGAACATTCTGTGTGTTTGAAGGGCAGACTAAACAATTACTTGTTCAAAATACACAGACTGTGCAGAAGAGATTATACGCAGACTTTTGATTAGCTCCGTTTTCTGCCCCATTTGTCATTCTTTTCCTCCACTATACCTGATGACTCAAAGTTCTGAACCTATCCAAGATTATCTAGAACAACAGCTCTCTAAATGTTGTCCCCAAACTAACAACATCCACATCAGAATTCCTAGTAAGTTCTCAGGTCCTACTCCAGCTTATTGAATCAGAACTTGTAGGGACAGATCCCAGAAATCTATCTTTTAACAAGCACAACACGCAATTCTGATGCACCCTACGATTTGAGAAACCATAGATTTGGAGCAAATTGGCTGTCTTTTGTGATATATCTGCTGTTGATGTGCTCTAAGCTCTAGTTTCTCTACCCTGTGACATCAATCATCATGCTTCCATCTGCTCTCAATATTTTAAATATGTGTTAAAATCTATGATCCTTTAGCAACTTCATTTCTATTCTCTTTGTTAGCCTTTTAATTTATTCTCTACCATTTCACTGGTGAATCAGGGAGGGACAACTGATAGACATATGCTATTAGGCCATTATCTTTAGACATTTCTATATACAATTCTATTAAAATGTATATAGACATGTTCTACAGAAATTTCTAATCATATACATGTTTGTATTTAGTGTTCACTTATCTTCCTTAAAATTAAAATCACTAATAGTCCGTGTGTGTGTGTGTGTGTGTGTGTGTGTTTGTGTGTGTGTAACAGAGTATCTTTAAAAGGAGCAAATAAACAAAATTTTGTCGTACTGGTAAATTCTATTTTTCTCATTACCATTTTTTATCTTTAGAAATCACTTCTTTGAAGGGGTTGTTTACTTTTCCTTTTCTAGTTTCTTGAGTTGAAAATCTAATTTTTTTTTTACTGTCTAACAAATGCATTTAAGATATAAATTTGCCACTGAGTACTACCTTGGCTAGCTCTCATAGTTTTTGGTATGTACATCAATTGTCATTTATTTCTAATGAAATTTGAAACTAAATAGAAATTTAATTTGATTTCCTTATTAGGTAAAGTTATTTGGAAAAGTTTTCTGTTTACTTTCTTTATTTTTAACTTTTTATTATTTTTTGATTGATGGAGGACTTTTAAACTATTTTTTCTTTTTTGTTTGAAAGTTATATGTTTTATTTACAATTTTCTACTTGTAACTTTGAGGTTTTAGCATATTTAAAACATTTTTCTATAAGTAATTGGAAGCATGGTGCATTTAGACTTCTCTATTCTCACATCATCTTCTACCCAACCCACCTTACTCACTCCAACACCCATTTTGAGATTTTTTTTTTGTTCTGTATACTTTTATAACAATTAGACAACTATACATTTTGCTGTTTTCTTTGCCTGTCACTGTTTATTGTATCATATATACCATTCTTTTTAATTTTTCATTTTGCTGAAATGCATTCTAGTCTTTCAAGGAGTCCTTGCATAACTATTACTGATGATTTGGCTGTGTTTAGAATTTGGAGCTCAAAGTTACTTCCTACTGAACTTTGATATGCCTAGATTGTGTTTTTTTGTTCATTTATTTGGCTCTGAATAGGACCATCGATATAAATATTCATATTTGAGGATTTTTTAATTTTTACAATTATACATTTATTTCTTATGTTGCTAACTCAAAAAGAAACTTTTTGTTTTGTAAATGCCCTCATGAGAAGATATTTTTGTCCTGAGAAAAATATTAATAATGCTTATATGTTACACTTGTGTTTGTTCTGTTAATTTGATCTCCTCAGCTATTGAATACTTTGACTTGCTTGTTGAAATTAATATATTTTTATTCAAGATTTTATGTTGGTCATCTATGAATGTTATTTCTATTTAAAGCAGCCTAATAAATTATCACTTTAAATTAGGAGGAATAGGAGGCACAGACAAGCTACCAGATGCTCTGTGACAGCAGATGATTTTTTGTGAAGGCATACCCAGTTCCTCCTAAACGCCACAAGACATGGGGGATACAGCCTTCCTCTCAAGCTTATGCACTGCCACTCTATGTCCTGTCTGGTGGGAGATTATTTCTCTCCATACTATCTTACTTACCACACTCTGAGCCAATTGTGGCATGCTTTTCTGACTTTAATCATGGGGAAAACTGAAGGCAATTCATTCTAACATACCACTGCAAAATAGTGAAGGAGGCAAGAACCAATCTTAAATCTCCAGACTCCTAGATCTATTGCTGCTTCCAGATCATGCCAAGCAGACCTCTTACCTTGGTCTGATTTTATTAACTGCCTATTATAACAAACTGGGAAAGGATTTTTAAAAAGTGAAAGCATACTATTAACGAGAAAAAAAATAAATGAATATTTTAAAAAAAATTTAAGACTACACACTGAGTACAGTGTACACTGCTCAGGTAATAGTGCATCAAAATCTCAGAAATCACTACTACAGAACTTTTCCATGCAACCAAACACCACCTGTTCCCCCAAAACTAGTGAAATTAAAATAAAAACCAAGAAGAATTTAATGTTAACAATAAATACAGGAACAAATGGATATTTTTCTTATAAACAATGAGATTGGGCAAAAAGAATCACAGTAGAAGACAACATTTTTCAGGGTGAATGCTAATTATAAAATCCAGCTTCATCAGTTGCCACCAAGGTCAGCCTTGGTCTTCACTCTTCTGCTGCTAGTGCTACTGCTGTCACCATCACTATTTACTTTGAGCAAACTGGGCCTCTGATCTGACCAAGGACAGGGCTAAGCTGTGAAAATTCAATCGAGTCCCCACGAAGCGGAAGCACTGGTGTGGAAGGTGGCCCAACATAAGCAATCACTCAATAACGCCAGTGTCTGAACAGAGAATTCTACATGCCTGCACACACGTGCTAGAAAGAATGTAGTTTGATCAACAATTCATACCACTGGAAATTTTAAGAATAACATATACTAATGGAATTTCAGGCCCAGGCTAAGTAATAAACTAATTCTGCAATGCTGAGCTGTTTTAGGGTGATGGGAACATGGATGATTTTATTTTAAATGTGCTTTATGATTTTCAGACAGCACATCATACTGTTGTATCGGCTGCCTTCTCCTCATAACAAACTATCCTAAAGGTTATTGGCATAAAGCAAAATAAATTATTCAGTTCACAGGTCTGTGATCAGCAATTTGGGCCAGCTTTGAGTGATCTGACCTGGACTGTCTCCTGTGTCTGCAATCAGATGTCAGGTCAGCAGAGGCAAAACGGTGCTGAGCTGGGGCACCTCAGTCCTCACCGTGCCCCCACCAACCCCATGAAGGAATGAATTTACATTGCTGCTACCATAATTTTAAAATTTTAGGTTTCCTTCTTATTTTATTTTATTTTATTTTTTTGAGACAGAGTGTCATTCTCTCACTCAGGTTGGAGTGTAGTGGCACGAGTTCAGCTCATTGCAGCCTCGACTTCCTGGGCTCAAGCAATCCTCTTGCCTCAGCCTCCCAAAGTGCTGGGATTGCAGGTGTGAGCCACTGTGCCAGGACTGGATCCCTTCTTTTTTGAAGATTAACAACGAATCTTCTCTTTGCCTTATAAGTAAACCTGTAATTACTCAGATTAGAATATTCTCTAGAGAAAGTGATGTCATGGTTTATTCAAGAAGTCTCAAGTCATTGAGCTGTTAAGTGTGGACATTTTTTTTCCAGTAATTTCTATCAGCTCTGCTGCCAACTCCCTTCACTAACAGTCTCTAAATCCAATCTCATTTTTTTTCTCTCTCATTTTCGGTTATTCACATTTGGTCCAGATCAACCTCCCATTAGAGTCAAGGCTTTTCCCTTCTCCTCAGACCCCAGAAGGCCACTAGACCTTGACTCCAGAGCCTGAAGTTGGGGGTAGAAGGCTTCTCTCCTACCTCCCTGCTCCTTCTTCCTCACAATCCTCTTCTGGCATCAGTGCTGGGAGGAAGAAAGGAGAAGATCTATCTCCTGACACGCTTACGCATGGCAAATGTCCTTTTCTTGGTTGGCCTGAACTGCTCTTGCCTCACATGAGTGCCCACATGTGAAAAAAGTGTATTACTGGTAAGAGGTGCCACTTGAGCAGAATCAGAGATAAGCACGTTTTTTAACCTCAGTAGTGCAACAAAGATCCTCACTGATTCTCTGTGCTCAGCACCATGAATCAAGCTGTGAGCTATACAGTAGAAGTATAGAGGAAGCAGTCCCAAGACCCTGCTGGCATTGGACTCAGCTCCAAGGTATTTCCTTTAGAAATTCAAATACATCTTCAAAAGTTGATATCACCTAGCTACCATATCACATCCCAGCCTGTAGTGGACCCCAGGAAGCTTGCAGCCACCTCTCTCTATCTCAATTATATTTTGCACCCTCTCCCGGCCCACTTTTGGGAACCATGAAATACTTAAGAGGACTGATTCATGCTGCCTTCATTTGGCCTCAGTGCTCTCATCACCTTCCTTTAGTGTTTTTGCCCCTAAAACACCAGAGCAAATCTGCAAACTCTATTGCACAAAAGACAGCAAGGAGAAAAACAAGTCTCCATTTCTTATTGATACCCACAGTCTTTGGTTTCTTACTCCCTTAAGCTTTAGAAAAGAAATCAGTAAGTGCCTAGGACAAGGCCTCTAAAAGTAACCTCCTGGCCTCTTTCCAGTCTTCTTTATACAAACAGAGGATGGGTGGATAGAGGAAGGAAAGAGATTGAAAAAAGTGCTTATCTCTGATCCTACTCAAGCAGCACCTCTCACCAAGCCCTTGGAGATGGAGACCAGCACCTTCGCCTGAGGTTCTCTCTGAATTGAGAGTGGCCTTTACTCTCAACTTTGAGTTCTAGAAGCCAATACTGAGAAGTCTAAAAATATTGCACAAGATATTGTACACAATCCTGCTATAAAGAAAAGCCTTTAGTACAGGTAAAGATTAAAAAACAGTCTCAGTTGCAACTTCACTATTGCTGTGAATTAAAATCATTTACTTCACCTTATGTGGACTATTTTCCTTTATCCTTTTTGTAGATTACTCTTCTCTTTTTTTGTAAATCAAAACAATTTATTGTACTTTAAGAGTATCTTTACAGTCATCGATTAGTTTAAATATCACAGTTCATTCTCTTTCCTTCAGCACCAAGAAAATTGATGTGATGGCCTATCTTAAGTTGGCTTCCTCTACTGGTCTTTGATTTGACAAGACACCTTTGGCAAAGTAATGACAAAGGCTCATCAATATGCTACTTTTCATCTGCCTGACACTGAAATCAATGGATTGCAGAAGAAGCCTCTCAATCAGCATTGTCAGAAATGATCACCATGCTGGACAGAGCATGCTACCTGATTTCTGTGAGCACTTATTCATTCCTGAAAGCTTTCTCTCAGCTGTTACAACAGTGACCCTGCTTAGAGGTCAGAGATAAAGATGCTCTACAGTCAGAGGATGCACAATAAATGTGGAGAGGGGAGACTTTCTCAGAGTGTGAGATGATATAATGGTCTGTCTATCTGGCCCCTGGGAGAAATCACATTTTCCATCTCTGGGGCATGTGACCTGCAGGATCTGCATTTGTGGGCTTGGAAGCCCTAATTTGTCATAAGTGACAGTTGGGATTAGTGGTCATATTCAACATTATGGAAAGAACTTACCCAAGCAAAAGTAAATGGTTGGCATAATCAGTTTTATGAAGAAAATTTAAAGTATTCATCAAAAACGTTATAATAAAACAAACATGATTATATAAATCTTTTTATATATTCATGATTAACCAATACTAATAATTGAGTAGAAGAAAAAACTTGCCAAATACCTTTTAACATATTTAGATAATTTTCTCCCATCAGTGATAACAAGAATTATCACATCAAAAACTGAATTCCACTAGCAATCATAAACCTCATGGAATTAGGTTTCCCTGACTTGGAAGATTCTAGGCTTGTGCTCATTCTAAGAGAGAGAATAATGTCCTGGGAGCCTACAGCCATCAATCAGAACTCTAACCCAAAGTAGAAGAAAGATTGAAGACCACGGGTTTCAGACAATAGTACCCAAATTATTCTGCCTGGTGAATATCTAAATGACCAAGGCACTTGATTGTTCTCTGCTTGAAGGAATACAAAAGCCATTATACCCTAGAAGGCAAGAAGTTCTTTATAAAAAAGAAAGAAAGAAAGAAAAAAATTTTGCCTGCTTAAAATGCACTTCATTTTGTTCTTCATGTTGACCAGCAATTATATACTCTTCCCCCGCAAAAGAAGAAACCCTACTCATTCTAAAACAGCAGTATTCACCCTTTTGAGATATTTCAAAAGGATATTTTCAAAAAGACATTTCAAAATCCTAGAAGCAAACAAAATATAGTTGAAATCCAGGAAAGCTGAGAAGGTACATGGTAAGTAATTAATTCGGAGACAACTGTCAAGAACTCCTCTGAGGAGGCGGGTAGTATGTACTTCAATGACACCTTATTAATGGGGTGGCCAAGAAAAACCCCAAACCAAAATTGATTGAAAAGAGGATGTGTGAATATCTAATGCAAACCCTGTACGAACACTGATCACAATGCCAGGGGCCAAGGTATAGTCTTTCAGGTAAATATCCTATAAGGCCCCCACAACGTAGTCAAAGCATGCGGGGGTCTGTCCTGCAGATCCCAACTCACACGACGGATGAATAATGTACCCAGACACTGATATTCAGTGAAAGAGCAGCTAGGGGTCCAAGCCACTCACAGATACCAAGGAAGGTGCTGTAAAGAGTCAGCAGCCATGGCCAACTAGCTGACCCTGTGGACATTTTTTTAGCACAGTTTTAATGACAAAGTCTTTCAGTCAACATATCTGTGGGTAATTAATCTGGCTGCTCCCACCCCGGGAAAGCCATCCCGCCTGTGAGTGATCAAAGGTTAGTTTTAGGACCATTAGTTTACTCATGTTGTTTACATGACTAAACAAACTCTTTGGATAAACTCTTCTACATTCCTATGTATCTATGCCCTAAGCTATTAAGTGGATTCTGCTGCCTTCAGCCAAACAATTTGTGCAAACCTCTAGGCTTTCCAAGAGGGTTTGTGTTTATTTCCTATAACTTCATCTTAAAGTTTTTTCCCCCCAGCCTGACTGAACTGCCACAAAAGCATGGCTGTAAATCCCAGAGAAAGAAGAAAGACTTGCATAAAGGAGGCTTTCTGGAGAAATGGCTGTAAGAGGGTCAGTGTGGAAATATGGAATGTGCTTAGGAGGCCACTGAAGCAGTCCAGGTAAGAGACAACTGACTTATAGTGGTTGAGGAGTGAGAAGTAGTCAGATTCAGGATATATTGATAGCCTTACACATCAATATCCTCAGACGGGGAAAAAGAGAATATCCCTCCAGTATCCCTTTTAAACATCAATCATATCACCTACCTGCTCAAAACTCTCCAAACACTTCCCACATTATGAGAAAATGCAAGATTCTAATCATGGCTAGATGGTCTTTCTGATCCAATGTACCACCTCTGAGATCTCATTTCTTGCCAATTTCCTTGCTCACTCCTTTCCAGCCATGTTTACTTCCTTGCTGTTTCCCAAAAACATCAAACATGTCCCTACCCTAGGGGCTTTGAACTTGTCTGAAAGCCCTTCTCCAGAAGTTCCCATAGTGTACTCCTCTCCTTCATTTAGGTCTTACCTCGTAGGCCAAAGAAGACTTCTCTGATAACTATTTATAAAGGAACAGCTCCAGCCAGGCTCGATGGCTCACACCTCAAATTCCAGCACTTCAGGAGGCCAAGGCAGGAGGATCACTTGAACCCAGAAGTTCAAGACCAGTCTGGGCAAGATGGAGAAACTCCATCTCTACAAAAAAATACAAAAGTTAGCCAGGCATGGTGGTATGCTCCTGTAGTCCCAGCCACTTGGGAGGCTAAGGTGGGAGGATCACTTGGGCCCAGGAGTTCAAGGCTGCAGTGAGCTGTGATCACACCACTACACTCCAGCCTGAGTGACAGAGTGAGACTCTGCCTCCAAAAACAAGAAAAAAAAAAAAAAAAGGAAGACCTCCTTCAACACTATTTTACCTTCACAGCATTTTTCACTACTTGAAATGTATGTATCATCCCCTCCCCTTTTTTGGACCTCTGTTTTCTTTAGAGTGTAACTTGGTGAAGGCAGATAATTTGTTTCTTATCTAATAACAGAGCAAGAGATCTATTTGGAAACTTATAGCCAGCTTATTCCACTGGGTCTACTTAGTCCCACTGTATTTTCAGTACCTACAACCTTATTATATAATATTCACTCAATGAACAATTGTAAAATAAATGAATAAAAGTAATGCCTAGAGCTGCTACAGCCATCCTGTGACCACAAAGAAATTTCTTGACATGTGGTGGAAGGTGGAGCACAAAGACTGAAAGAACCCAGATCCACGGGGAAGCCCCTAAGCTGTGGAATCCATCGTTTCAGTAAAGCCCTAGCTTTTAGTTGTCATGTGAGACGATAAGTTTATCTACTTTAATTTGGAATTTCTGCTTACTCCACAACTAGGACTGCCCTAACTCCTGCATAATTTTAATCTTCTAGAAAAATATGACATTTCAATTTCTAGAATATGTCATCCAAGAACATTTTCCTTTCCCATTTCTCATACAATCTGCATAAATTCAGCCAAATGGTTTGTAGGACTTTTAGGATTAATTTGATAATGCTTATCACATTTCTTATCCACCATGAGCCTCTATTATATAGGCATTTGAATTTCCCCCATTCAAAGAATGACGCAAAAACAATTTTCTTGTGCTGCTGGGCAAAACTGAATTATAAAACTTAAAATGACAAAAAAAAAAAAAAAAAGAAAGAAAAAACAAAGTCCCCCAAATCCAAAATGTGGCCTCCCAGAATACTTGTCTTTGAACATCTTTCTGATAAAAGTGTTTGAAGCCTCTTAGAAAAACACTCAAGTAGAAAATGCTTTTGGAAGTTGACTCTATAAGGGAAAGGAATGTGTTATAGTTAACTGCTAGAGCCTAAATCACAGACACATTGCGTCCTTCAGAAATGTCTCCCATATTCTCAAACATCTTGGGCTACTTTCCAAGAATTGAATCTTTCAATTCCAAACATTTCCCTATGAATCCACTCTTAACTAAGTGTAACTATACTATTACCACTAGAAATTAATTCTTCATTTATGTATTGAGTACTTATTGCATCAGACTTTAATGCACTGAAGGAGATATCGATAAATAAGAAGATATGGATCCTAGTCTCAAGGTGTTTTGCTCAGAGAGGAAGGCCTCTCAAAAGCCTTCATAATATAGTATGTAACATAATTCATGCTAAGATTTTTTCCAATTCATTGGCCTGTTGCAAACTTCCTCTCCCATGGTCTGAGGCATGTACAGTGAGCTACAGCCTAGAGTTGGTCAACAGAGAGCTCCAGTCACACAGTAATCTATGTGACTGTTTCTATAAGAGGTGCCCCTTAGAGTTGGGCAGTGTCAAGCCAGCTGACCCAGAATAAGCATTGGTCCATCCCAACTGTACCTGACCTTGCCATTTGAAATAGATTTGGAGACTTAGGCTGATTTATTCTACTGAGTCTCATATACCTATCATTCTTGATCAGTGGCCAAAGTGGAAACCTCTCTAGCCATCTTTCCTCTCTGTGTCTTTTCCAATTGAGTGTTTTGCTTCTCTTACTCCATATTATGGGTTAAAATGTGTCCTTCCAGAAAAGATATGTTGAAGTCCTAACCCTCAGAATGTGGCCTCATTTGGAAATAGGATTGTTGCTAATGCAATTGGTTAAGATGAGGTCATACTGGAGTAAGGTGGGCCCCTAATTCAATATGACTAGTGTGCTCCTAAAAAGAACTCCAGGTAGAGAGAGAGACACAAGGAGGCCATGTGAAGGTGAAGTCAGAGATCAGAAGGGTGCATCTACAAGCCAAGTAACACCAAAGATGGCCAGAAAAACAAGAGAAGCTAGGACAGACACCTAGAACAGAGTCTACTTCACAGTTGTCAGAAGGAACCAATCCGGCAGACATTTTCCTCTCAGATTTCTAGCTTTCAGAACTGTGAGACAATACATTTCTGTTGTTTAAGCCTCCCAGTTGGTGGTATTTTTATTTTGTTATGGAAGCCACAGCACACTAATACATCCCATCTGTTGCTCCCATTCTGCTTGTTAAAAAATCTCCTGTGACCTCTGGAACTCCCATTCCATGCTAAAGAAACTTCCCAACATCCTTATTTTCGTCACCAAACAGCCTCTCTGCTTCTAGCACTGTCTTGAAGACAATGCTTTACCTGTGGCTCTCTCAAGGGCAATTCATCGCTTCACTGAGACAGCCAGGTGGGAGGGGCTCTCTGGCAAAACTCCAGCCAGCCTGTGCACCGGGGTGGAGTCTTGAGAAGTTTGAGCCTTTTGCATCAGGGGGAAATGCCTGGCCCCTCCTCTTCCTATGTGGAACCTGGGATTCAAACTGCAAGGTGAAAAGCACAGGAGTAAGACACTCTGGCTTTGCAGAGGTCCCTGTTCCCTCCTTTTTCCTTTTCACCCAATTAAAACTCTGCTTTACTCACCCTTCAAACTGTGTGCAAGCCTAAATTTGCATGGCATGGGAAGGACAAGGACTCCGTCTTTAGCTGAACTGAAGAAAAGACCTGCAACAGTGCTAAGTTGGCATTCTTTAGCTCCCTATTGCTATTTCCAGGGAATTACTCCCCAGTATGTTACAAAACTCCCTCTCACTCTGCCGGTCAAGCCATTGGATAGCTTCTACCCTCCCTCATCACTGCTGTCTTCCAACATATTAATGGTGAATGTTTTAGATGTCTTCCACCATACTTATGGACACACTTGACACCTGTTTTGCACTCTTCATTTTCGCCTCAAGTCCTGCCCTCATCTCTGTCAGCTTTTATGTTCACATGAGTAAGCTGCCCAACTCCCCAGCCCAATGACTCATTGTTCTCTTCACAGTGCCAACAACTGCTTTCTACTTCATTCACTGGTATTCAGGTATCTTACTTACCTGTCTCACCTGGATCTGCTCTACATCAGAATACTTACATTCTACTCCCTAGACACAGTCTCCAATCCTACATTTTTCTCATGGTTTTTTCCTGCCAAACTTGTCTCTTTTTGGTTTTTGTTTGTTTTTGTTTTTGTTTTTGTGTCATACACATCTCTAAGCTCTCAGTGCCTCCACATTTTCTCAGGGAATGAAACCTTTCTTGGTTTTACTTTCCTATCTAGACAAGCCTCTTCACTGATCACCAAGCAACATCTCTTCCATAAAGGCAGTCTACATCATCATAGATGATTCTGGGGACATATCATCAAAGATGTGCCTTTGTGTGATGAGCTGAGAAACAGCTGGTACAATGCTAATGACTAGGTAATGGGGCCTCTCAAATCCCTTTCAAAATAATTCAAAATGTAATCGTTATTTATATGTGTAATAATAAGAAATACAAGTTTTGTCTCAGCCTCCATTTCCTGGTAGACAGTTCCTAAAACCAAGTGATAGGTGTCTTTTTGTGTACTAATGGGATCGCTGGTGGCAGGAGCTCTTGAATACCCTCCGGATGGGGGCTGAGTGCCAGGAGAATCAACCAAATGATTAGACAGTTGGAACTTTCAGCCCCATGCTACCTCCCACCCCACCCCTCAATCTCTAGGGAGCAGAGAAGGGCTGAAGGTTGAGGTGATCACCAATGGCCAATGATTTAATAAATCGCACCTATGTAAGGAAGCCTCTATAAAAACCAAAAGGGCAGGGTTCAGAGAGCTTCCAGGTGGGTTAACAGCAACACATCCACGTGCTGGGAGCGTGCTGCACCCCAAATTCCACAGGGACAGAAGCTCCAGCGCTCAAGAGTTTCCCAGACCTTGCCCTGTGTATCTCTTCATCTGGCTGTTCATTTGTATCCTTTAACGTAGTCTTTGTAATAAAATGATAACCTAGTAAGTAAGCCATTTTCCTGGATTCCATGACCCATTCTAGCACATTATCAAACTTGAGAAAGGTCATGGGAACCACCAATTTGTAGCCAAGTTGGACAGAAGTTGTGGGTAACGTAGGTACTCACTCACTACTTGTGATTGGCGTCTGGAGCGGAGGCACCCTGTGGGACTAAGGGAGGAGACCACCCCTCATATTGTCTTATGCCCAATTTCTGCCTCCAAGGAAAGAAGAAGTAAAAACTAAAAGGCAGAAATGAAATCCACAAGCGGACAGCCCGGTGCCACACCCTGGGCCTGGTAGTTAAAGATTGACCCCTGACCTAATCGGTTACATTATCTATAGATTTACACATATTGTATAGAAAAGCACTGTGAAAATCCTTGTCCTGTTCTGTTCCTTTCTAATTACCAGTGCATGCAGCCCCTAGTCACATACCCCCTGCTTGCTCAATCGATCACGACCCTCTCACACAGACCTCCTTAGAATTGTGAGCCGTTAAAAGGGACAGAAATTGCTCACATGGGGAGCTCAGTTGTTGGAGACTGAGTCTTGCCAAAGCTCCCAGTTGAATAAAGCCCTCCCTTCTTTAACTTGGTGTCTGAGGGGTTTTGTCTGAGGCTTGTCCTGCTACAGGATCAAGTCCTTGATTTGATGCTACCTCCAGGTACATAGTTTCAGAATTGAGATAAATTGTAGGACACCAGATGGTATCCACAGATAACTGGAGAATTTCTTGGTGTGGGAGAAGTATCCACACATTAGGTAACAGACGTGTTCTGTGTTGAGTGTGAGAACAGAGAAAAGCAGCTTGTTACTTCTATATGGATTATTCAACCTAAAATTTTGGTTATATTACTTTGCTTGTAGTTCTTCAATCTTTCCCCATCAGTTATATAACTGAGTTCTAGCTCCTTAGACTGGCTTCCCAGGACATTAATAATATGATCTTGCCTAACCCCTTCCAAATTATTTCCCACCACTTCCTACCACTCACATTGTGCAATCTGAAGTCTTTCTGATTTGGAAATGCTTCCGCCCAAAGTCTTATCCTCTCTTGCTTAGGTAATCCCATAAGGAGTTCTCTCTCCCCTCAATCTTCCAGTGAACTCCTGAGCATTCTTCAAAACTCACTGAAGACCTTACATCACTTCCATATCATTCACAGATTCCTTGGACAGAATTTATAAGTCCTGTCTTTCAAACACTTCTCCATCTTATCCACACTTCTACAATTGCTCTATTTTTATTTTTCCACATGTATCTTCACTATAGTGCCGGGTTTCTCAGCCTTAGCACTATTGACATTTGAAGCTGGTTAATTTTCGGTTGTGGCAGGGGCAGGCTGTCCCGGGTACTGTAGGATGCTTGGCAGCATCCCCGACCTCTGCCCACTAGATTCTAGTAGCATCCCTCCAAATTGTGACAATCAAAAATGTCTCCAGACATTGCCAAATGTTCCCTGGAGGACAAAAGCGCTTCCAGTTATAGTGCAAGCCACTCGAGGGTTGCACCTTACCCTTTTCATCTTGTTAAACTCAGAAACTAGCAGAGTGCCTGCCTCATAACATACACTCAGCCAACGTTTAATGAATTGATCTGAAGCTCAGAAAGTGTGACACTGTTCCAGCAAAACGCCACCGAGAACCCAGGCAGTGTCAACAGCATTCTTCCAGGTACTTCTAATGAAGACATTTTCTAGTTAAAAAATAATGTTTCACTCCTAAGACGGACAACAGCATTCTGGGTTTTCTTTCTGAAAGCAAAGGGCATATCTGCAAAGCTTCCTGAGCACCGTGGCCCGAGGCTATTTTTGACTGTGTAGCTCTTGCAGACTTGGGGCCTCCCTCCCCACCAGTCGGCTTTCTCACGCTCTTGCAGCTTTTCTGCCTGCCCCCACTTCCCCAGTAGTTTCATCCAGCAGTTCACTTCCACACACAGCACTAGGCAGAGACCCTCAGTGGACACTCATGGCTGCTCAGAACCAGGCCCTCAGCAAACATGAATGGCTCCTGTGGCAAAGGGCCAAGTTCATTGTCTGCCTACTTCCTGTGCCAAGGCATTTGGCTCCTGTCTACTGCTTTTATCTGCATTTGTCTTTTCAACCAAATGAATTTAAATTATGTCCTTACTTTTTACTACTGGGGCTGCCTGAATTCTCTATCTTAATTTGACTTCCTAGTAAAGCCCATTTTCTTCTCAAAGACGAGGTTATGAATACTGCGAGATGGGAAATGGACCACTTCTTGAAAAGCCATGTGAGCCCAGCTTAGCATATGTGGGAAGGGTTCAGACTTCCCAGCACCATGGAATACGACTCAAGGAGGATATTTCATATTTGAGACAAAGAGTAACTTAACGGCTTTTCTCTCACCTACCAAATGCGAGGCATTTTGGCCACTCTCCTGTTTGCATGGAAAATTATAAAAAGGCAAAGAGATTCTGGAGAACTTGACATAGTAAAACCAGGTGGAAATTTTTCTCCTTAAAACAATTGTAGAAATTAGAAGAAAAGTCCCTCACCAGCAGCTGACATGCCACTGTGACAAAGCAGTGCTCTTCTCGCCGATTGTGTTTGCTTTTTGCTGTCTCTCCCTCGGGCTTTGGGAAGCATTGATTTGGGGCTTTTATGTTTAAAACTTTATGGCAGACATTGTAGGTTGACTAGCCCAATTTCCATTCTCGACTCCCTTCTTCTGCCTCTAACGTAGACGCTGGTAAAACTGAACACTCACTTTCCCAGCTTCCTTTGAAGCATGTGGCATGTCACCTATTTCTGTCCAATAGTACCTAAGATTTTTTTTTCTGGGAGATTCTGGGAAAGTATTTGCTTTCCTGATATGAAAGACAGATGTTTCTTGTGCTGGCCCCTGTGCCCTTCTTCCTGATTTGAATGTGGACATTGCCTGGAACTGGTGCCTAGAGCTGCAGCCCTTTCTAGGGACTGTGAAGCATCTCTTCTGACCATAGGCAGCTGCACCATTCTGCTACATGAGAAAAAGAACCCCCTTTCTCTAAACCTGGTAAACAACTGTTCTGTTGTTGGCTGCCAAAAGGCTTTATAATGAAAATAGCTGTATTTACACTGCAGTCAAGTCACCATGAAAATAAGTGCAGCTGTTTTACCCATTCCCTCTTCCCTATGCACTCTCATCAGAAATTCACCAGGATACAATGTGATTCGTTCAAAATCTACCTAGATTAAGCATTAATCTAAGCTAACAATGATGCTATATATTTAAGTGAAATGAAGACAGAACTTTTGTTTTATTCATCATTATAGTCTCCAATGTCTACCAGGTACCTTCTATTAGGTACTTCAAAGCAGTATTTGAACTTTTAAAAAATCAACTTTATGAATTCTCTAGCATTAATGAAGTATCTTTACGAATAAATACACAGCCTGTTCTTCTAAAATAAAATCATTCATTTTTGTCTGATTAACATGTTTAAATTGTTACTTTCTTCTAATTTTAGAGATACCAAAAGTGAGTCATTTTGTTAAATATTGCCCTACTTACAATTAGGATTTTCAAAGAGTATTTCCAGGATTTATATTCCTTTTTGGTTTTATTTCCAGCCTCCTCATCCCTCTACTCAGTGGGATCAAGGGAGGATAGAGGTACAGTACTGGGTAGTAAATAGAAAGAAAAAAAAAAAAACTCCTTTAAGGACTACTGTAGGGCAGGTGGCAGAAATAAACTCACTCATGACAGTAACTCTCTGACAGCACAAAGAGGCTGAGAGAGCCACTCAACTGTCAGAGAAAATCATTGAAGGAGCAGGGGCCCTGATTTCAGACCTGGACAGATAAAGCTTTATAGCCTAATAAAATAGACTATCTAAGAGAAAGACCCAGATCATTGCGGTTAACATCAACCACACAGCAAAGTATGAACAGCATAGCAACACAGTGCCTGATAACAACTAGAGCCAATGTGAGCAGGAAAAACTTTTCTCAAAACAATGGCCATCAGCCTGGTCAACTTTACAAGACACATTCAATTCCCTTTGGTTTTCACAGGCCACAGCATTTCTCTATTTATAAACAATGTTTTTCATGGAGTCAATCTCCTATTTCTTTAATATACCTCTGATACTGTGGTCTATTCCAATTTGAATTGTTGGATGGCTTAATTAGAGAACTAGAAAATAACAGGAGAAAAGCCAACACCTAAATTTCCTCTGTGTGTCCGAGGTGTGTCATGCATTTCTCATTTAGGGCCCAGCACAATCCCATGATGTGGGCAGCATTGGCTCCATTTTACAGATGTGATTGTTGAACCTGTAAGTTCATGTGCTTTCACCACACCATGAACTGTGTGCATGAAGTGCTATTCTGTCTGGGTAGAACAAGCAGAGACCTGGTCATAAATGGGTGTGTAAGGAGTGAGTGTTCATTTGCTAAGCAGAGTGATGTATTCAGATGGCTGAGAACTTTGCAACCCTGCACTCGTCATTTGAAAAAAATGCAAATAAAATAATTCTTATTAAATGTCTACTTCTCATGGCAAAACTAGTAAGTGGCCAATGCCGAAAAAAAATTTAATCCAAGTCAACAAACAAATGTAGTTAGGACAAAAGCCATCAGCCTCAAGATTTTGAGCAAATTGAAAGATGCAAATGAAGAGGCTTTGGTGAATGTTTACTTTTGTCTGTAGTGAGTTCTAAAGGATGGTACTGATCAAATATAAGGGTGACCACTTAGAACAGAAGACATCCAGAAGAGGCCTTTAAGCCCTACCTCCAAACAAGAAAAGCTTGGGGAGCCTAAAATAAACCCACCACTTGAGAAAAATCTATAGGAAATATAATTATTTGTGTAAGGGAGTAGAGTAAGGAAATTATAATTTTTTCATTTACTGAGATCCCTGAAGTGGGAAATAAGCAATACCTAGAAGCCTTCAATAGTACTGAGAGCAAATGAATCGTGATAGAATCAGGAGATGGCTGCCGGGGCTTAGAGAAGCTAGGATTGACTGTGTTCTGTTAAGTCACCAAGTGAATGGCTAAGGAAATCAAGGACTCACAATTTTAAAGTATGAAGCAATCTTGAAAATTACCTAATTCAATCCCTAATCTCCTAAGCTTGAAAACTACAGTCGAGAAATGGTTTTAGAACACCAGATTCTTGACAACCAGGCCAGCATTCTTCTACTACTTCATGATATTCTATCATACATCCATTATAATCAGTTATCAAATACACATAACATAATATGCAATATACTCACTCTTCAAAAGTGGTTGTAGATCAGAACAAAAATTATCTCAAGATTTCCCCATGGCCAGATTGGAGGGACATGCAAAATGTGTATTACAAATACCAAAATGAGGTTATTTTTCTAGAGCAAATTTTAGCAGCATCAAAAAGTATACTAAAAATATCCCACTAGGCAGAATCTTCATCTTTAAATAAAATATTGGTCTCTCTACAATAAAAATATAATGTACAATTTATTTATTCTTGCTTTAGAAAAAAATTAAAAACCCGGAGAATTTTGGAGCACATTTGTAAACTGAACACAGCACAGTTATTCTCCTAATTCTCAATTTCTCACTGGAAGTGGAGGACCCCCTTGAAACTTGAGTGAGGTGAGTTAAGGACAGATAAAAGGAAGTATTACTTTACACAGAAAATAATAAACGTATGGAGCTCATTATCACAAAAGAGGTACAGGCAAGGAATATAAATGGATTCATAAAGGTTTTGACCAAATTTATGAATGTCAGAGCCATAAATGGCTACTGAGAGTACACCTAACCTTTAAGGTTAATGTCAGGGAGGAAAACTATGTCCTTCCCTGGCAAATCCCTTGAGGCCTCTGTTGTCAACACAATATTAGGTTGGATGGAACATGGGCTTTTCCAGCAGAGCAGTTCCAAAGTTCCTTTCACCTAATAGGAAACAGGACCAGATAAACATCCATCTCTTCAATAGAAGCGTAAATGAAATGAATCCACTTTAAATGGGAAGCTGAATGAAATGATGCTGTTGAAATTTGTTATTTATATAATCAATGTTGTGTGTGTGTGTGCATGTATATGTGTGTGTACGTGTGTGTGTGTGTATATGTGTGTGTATATATATATATATCTCCAAAGTGTGTGTGTGTGTGTATGTATGTATACTTTGTTATTTATATAAATAAGAAAAAAGATTTGTTTTTGGAATTGGAAGAAAGCCAATATTTGCAATGTTTGAATCCAAGCCCTGGTGCAAATTATTTCCCATTCAGTAACTTGCATTCTCACATGTAAAAGGGGGAGAATAATCCCCATGGCAAGTCATTTTGTGAAAGTCATGCTAGAAAGCACTTTGTAAACTGAAAAACAAACATATATATATATATATATATATATAGTTGCTGTAGCACATAGCCAGCTTTAAGCAAATCTCAGTCATTTTAGCAGAAGGCTAAATGATACACATGAGATTGGAAGGCTCCTCACTTCATTTTTCCTGGGAGAATTAATACAAATATTCAAAAAGTACTTAAGACCCAAGTTAAATGCCCTCTCACAACGGCAGGGTTTCTTTCTCCTCTAAATTTCCAGAACATTTTAGTCATGTCTCAGTTAGACTATTTGTAGTATGACTTGTCTGCTAATTCATCTCCTTCATTTAACTATGAGATCCTCTAAATCAGAGGCCTTGTTTTATTCATCTACATCCCTAATACTTATTATAGTTCCTCATATATAGTTGGCAATTAAGGGAAGTGAATAAATCACTTAATGTGTTACGAATCCTGTTGTCTCCACCTCACACTTCACAGTCAGGGAATAAAGAAATGATCCAACTATAAAATGCAATAAACCAATCATGGCTAAGGTACAAAGTCAAGACCAAGACTATGCTTGGTCTCATTTCTGGGCTCCAGTCCCTTATTGTGGAAAGAATAGTGTCTTGGTTCTGTTTGCATGAAAAATAAAAAGGAAAACCTGAATTACAGAGTAGTGAAATCTTCACCAAGTGAACATGTTTAAAATCCTAAAAATCTCTTTACTTTCCTAAAACCACAGTTTTACTCTTTAAAATAAGATGAACACTATATAATTCTGACCATAGCCTCACATTTTAGTTAAGTACACCATTGCAGAGCATCTGATGGCCACTGTGATGATCCACAAATAGAAAACAGCCTTGTGATCTACAGAATTCAATGCAGGGGTCAAAATGAATGTTAAAATACAGCCTGCATATTTAGTCCATGACATGAACAAATAATTATAGGTATTTAGATCTAGTGCCTGGATTGGAAATGCTCAACTTTATCCTTAATGGCCAATTTCCAAGCATACTTCTGGTGCAATGAGCTTGACTCAATGGACTAAATGCTTTTTTTCTTTTCCCATAAGTTAGGGTGGTTCTGCTTTATCAGATTTGTTTTAATGCCTAGAAAATGTTCTCCCCTTGTTTATGAAGTTAGAAGGGTAAACAGGAAAGAGACTGCTGGCATGAAATAAATATGCATGTATATAGATGCATATATGTGTGTATGCTCACATGTAACCCTTTTTTCACTTAACAGCAGTTGAAAGAATGAGAGCGAAGTGGGTCAATAAGCCACTGGACACCAGCATTTTCTTCAGTGTCCCCAGGGGCCAGTCCCACCCTACCACTGCACTCTCTGGCCAGTTTTGCTCAGCACATTCATTTAGCAGTTGGCATTCTGGTTATGAAGCTGACATTCTGCTCCTCTGAGTTCCGAAATGCTATCCACTAACATAACAGATTTTCTTGTCAAAGGGCCTGTAATGAATGTTTATTTCAGATCTACACTTCTTAGCTTATCTGTAGCCAGACTGACTTTGCTGCCTTCAGATTTCAGCTGTTTTATTCCCCAAGGCCAAATTTACATTGGCAATTAATAATATCCTGGCGTATTCTGACCAAGTACGCATATATATATCTTCCACCTCTCTGCATCATAAATGCATCTTACACTTACCTTATTGTCATTATTTCCTGCTGTCAATCTCATATTGGAATATGCGACATTGTTCTACTTTGTCATGGTGAAAAGTTTATCCTGCAAATGCTCAGTTTCTTAGGTCTTCCGTGAATGGCTGTGCTTATCTCATGTGTGCTTCTAGGCATCTCCAGGGCTCTGCATTTAACTTCATACTTCTAAAAGCATCTGTACAGAGGTAATATTAATGTTATTGCAACAGACAGGCAGAGCCTCATTTCTCTCTGCTTTGACTGAAAATGCCTGTTCATAGTGAAAATGTGCAGACATTGGCATTTTCGTGTGAGGTTGGAATATGTGTGGGTCCAGCCATTGACAGCAGGAAGAAATAAGACACAACTGCCAGATGGCTTGGTTTTTAAAAAAAATACCCAGTCAAGATTTGCTAGTGATCCATAACCATTAAAATTATTTTCCCAAAGGATTCTCTATTCCGAGGCTAGAAAAAAATTCCTGAATTTACTCTCAGTTCTGAGAAGGGGTTGCGTGAAAGAGTGGGTGATTTAAAGATCACTTATCTCCCAGAATAGGTACTTAACCTAGACATACTGGGTATTTAAAATTCTCGATACAAGGATATAACTGCTATCATCTTTAAATTTTTTGAAGATCTGATTTAGAATTCATAGTAGGAAGGCAGAAGGTAGTAGAATGAAAATTGAATTTGGAGGTAAGTTCTAGTCTCTACCATTAAGTGGTTATCTTTAGTGTACTCCTAAGCCTCAGTTTATTTTCTGTATGATGGAGATAAAATCTGCACTCTCTAGGTCATAGTCATAGTACTGTTTAAAGACCTTAAGATCAAAATGCACGGAATTGAACTCTGTAAACCATCCAATGCTATGGATCCAAGTTGCTGTTATAAACTAACACAGAAGTTCCTGAGTGGGGGGAAAACTAATAAGAAACCTATTAATGGCCCTGGTAGCTTTTGCAACCTGGGTTTCCTTAGATTATCCAAGTTGTAACGTTCTTGTTGTTGGTTTGATCATTAGCTTAATTCACCTTACATTGTTTTCTCATTTTATCCCCAAACAACTCAAACCTAAGATGAGTTATAACAACAAATAATAATGTTTAGAAAAAAAGGTCTGGTCCAAAACAATGGTAACTCTTATAAATTTTTGATATGCATACTGGAAACAAGAATTTCAGTAGAAAATGATTAGCTTGTTTTCTTTGCATTCATTTAAGTTAAAGTGATGGTTACACTGAGACATTACTGATTCTTCACTTAACACATCCACTCAGTGTTTCCACTAGGATTTAAGTGATCCTAGACCCTTCCCCGCTAATGAGAATGCCACTTTCCCACCCAGTGTGCTTCTTCTGTTCTATCTGTGGACTCCATGCTCTTTGCAGTCATTGCCCTCTTCTCTCTAGTTGGCTGCTGGATACTGTGGACCCACTCAGTTACCCCAATGTAGTACGAACTGGGTGAACACTTGCTATATGAGTGAGTGATGCCACATGCCTCTTCTCCTTTACAGCCCATACATGAAGGCACTGCTGGTGGAGGCAGCAGAGTGAGTCAGATCTCACAAATGACCATCACTAAATTCAACATCCCCAAATTCCTGTGTCCAGTAAGTGTGATGACTTTTTCCTAAGATACCATCAAAGGATAAATAAAATGGAATGTCATCTGTCCTAAACAATGCTTTCCCAGGGTGAGGCTTCTCTAACAGCTTCTGCATTACAGACTATCGAAAGGCAGCATTGTGGAACATTCTGAAAGCAGAGAGGAGGGGAGAGAGCAAATACTGCACAGAGGTCTCAGGATTACTAAGCACTGAAATATTTTTATTTTTATTTATGTATTTATTTTTTTGAGACAAAGTCTCGCTCTGTCACCCAAGTTGGAGGGCAGTGGAGCGATCTTGGTTCACTGCAACCTCTGCCTCCCGGGTTCAAGCAATTCTCCTGCCTCAGTCTCCCAAGTAGCTGGACTACAGGCAACTGCCACCATGCCCAGCTAATTTTTGTGTTTTTAGTAGAGACGGGGTTTCACCATGTTGGCCAGGCTGGTCTCCAACTCCTGACGTGGTGATCCGCCCAACTCAGCCACCCAAAGTGCTGGGATTACAGGCCAGGCGTGGGCCACCGTGGCCAGCCATCTTTATTTCTCAACTATTATTTCACATCAAAGAGAAGTTCACATTTTAACAGAAGATAGGCGTAACCTCTGGATGAAACTACAAGTCTATAGTCTTTAATTGTGTTCATTACCATATTAGGTAATAATGACTATGAACATATAATTATTGATTACAGCTTTTAAAATAACCATGCTATTGAGTAGCCTTGAACAGAAAACTATGAGGTTATAATAGAAAATAAATTCGACTCTGAGAATATAAAAATTTCAATTAAAGAAACATACAATAAGAGACACTGGTCCAGAATTATGTGTTTTTGGTTGATCTTTCACCATTCATGTTATGCAGCCTTCTGTGTTGCAAAACCTGGGAATAATTAAGAAAAATGTGCAGTATCAAAACCACAATAATGGCACTAGATATTACATCATTGAAGTGAACCCATGTAGTTTTCATTTCAGGTTCTACGATTTGTTAGTCCAGTCATGTGACATGGGACAAGTCACTTTATTTATACTCAGCCTTTTAGTTTATACATTGAACCTCCTGGGGTCCTGTGGGATTGAAAAATGTTGATGACAGAGAGTGTAAGTCTTTACAAACTCTTGAGTTTCCAGTTCTGTTTTTAAAACATTGCTTGCATTAAATCAGCAAACTGGTTTGTTATTTCTGTTATTTTGTGCCTTTGGAAGGCTGAGCTCTTCATCTCTACTTTTACTGTAATGACTATTACTAAAACTGACATTCCTGACCCAATCCCCCACCAGGACAATCAGGCATTCTTCAGGTGTGTGTTCCTTTATCACTAAACTTAGTCACTTTACTAAAGTAACTTCAGACGGGCTTTAGTTTTGAGGACAGGCTGTAACACTAACAAGAAAAAAGGAAAATGTAAAGATGTGGACACAGAGTGATGGGTTGCCTTCCTGATCGTGTTTTCAGAGGCTGAAAGCCCAGAGAACCTGGGCAATTGCTAACCTGCAGTATCTGGAGCAACCAGCAATCTAATGCGAAATTCCTTTCATCTTCCCTCCACACTCCTGTGAAAACCAGGAGGATTTCTGAAAGGCACAGAGATTCTCAATCGTTGCAACGAGGCAGCTTTCTTGTAGTGTGAGTTCATGAGAGCAAGGGCAATTTCATGTTAAACATACACACAAGATGACAGGGAACTGATAGCCCGAAATACATATGCAAACCCTCCCTTGGAAGCTTGCTTTTCACTCTCTTGTATGAAGTTAATGGAAACCAAGGAACTACCATTCCAGAATTGTTGCCCGCTTTAATCCTTAATAACCAAATAAAAATGGGCAGCCTGTATTCGGGAGCAGCTCTAGCAAGCAGACCTCTAGGAAACAAGGCTCCCTGCAGACTTTCCCTTGATCTTAAAGCTTAACTTGAAACATTTATATGCACGGAGCACCTGGCCAGGAGATGTGAGGAGACCTTTTTTTTTTTTTTTTTTGTTACAAGAAATAGTAATTATAGGGCAAGGGAGACAAAAAATCAGATTCTTGTGGACTAGGATGAACTGGTTGATTTCCAGTTGAGAAGCTCTCCCAGTGAAGATGTGGTTTTCACTGCATTTTTTTTTTTTTTTTCTTTTTTTTCACCTTGGCTCCATTTCTTTCTTTAATAATAAATTCTCAGTTTTCTTTCTTCCCTTCTTGGAAACGGATTCCATTCTAAATAATGTTTTTTGTTCTTTCTTAATAGTTTAAGAAAAGCAAGACAAACTTGAAAACCCCCCATTAACATCCATCAGGCTCCCCGCCTGCCGATCGGTATCATCTTCACTTTAGGAAAGATGAAGCAGAAAGTCAGTGTAGGTTAACTCCAATCAGGTTGAGAACTTCTTTTGTTTGAATTCAAAGGGCTCAGGTTAACCTATTATGCAATTTAGTACCAACTGGCTGCACAAATCTTCTTTCACATACCTTGCTGGGTGAAGAAGTGATGAGCATGGAAAGTTGTTCTGACTGCACCAGTTTAAATACGCAGGTGTCTGAATTACGGTCAGAAGTTTAACAGAGGAGGAAAGCTCAAATCTGTCCTAAAATAGTAACGCCGTCTGGATCACATCCTCAACAAGGTTATCATGCATTTAATGGTTAAAAAAATATACACAGAGTCTGATATAAAAAAATATACACAGAGTCTTTCCCTCAAATCGGGTCAAAACCAGGACAGACGCTTTACAGTTATTTTGAAATAAATGTATGTAAAGAAGAGAGTACCAACTCATGAGTATCACCAGCCTCTCTCCTCCTTTCTTTCTTCCATCTTTCATTCCTTCTTTCCTCCCCATTTTTATTTCACAAAAGATTTTAAAGACATACCTGAAGACACACTATACACAGGATATAATAGTTGAAATTGGAGCAAGAAGAAAATAGACAAGAAAACTAATGCTGAAGGAAATATTCCAAAATATATATAAATGCAAACCATTCACTCCTGTATGGTTGCTGGGAAGTGGAAGGTGGAACTTTGGCTGGATGGATGCCCTGACTCTAGTCCAGTCCCCAGCACCAACGCTCAAGGGACGTCCAATTTATCTCCTCAACTCCCACCTCGCCCTCCTCCAATCTCAGTCTCCATACCTGAGTGATGCCTCTAAAAAGCAAATCGGATGAGGTCTTATCATTGTCTCAACATGTTATTGACTGCCCCCTATACATAGGATAAAGTCAGAATTCCTCAGAGTAGCTTATACTACTAGCGTGACCTGGCACCTCGCTGCTGTCCACCTCTCTGGCAATCTCAGAGCCCCACCAGCTACTCTGCCCTCTGGCCACACCAGACCTCGTTCAACAATTCAAATACGCCCTTTCCTGCACAGCTTTTACAGTGAGGTCCTCTGCCTCTCCACCAGCTGAATTTGCACTTAAACTTCTTCCAGTTCTGGGTCGTGCTCCTCAGACTGGAGTAGGTGCTCCCGAAGCATGTTCCCACCTGTCCTTCCTCGTCACGGCACCTGTCACACTTCATTATTTACTGACCAGCTGGCTTGTGCTGTTTGAGAATGCACTCTCGGAGAGTAGGAGCCGGGTCTAGGTTGCTCCTTATTTCCAGCATCTATCAAAGTGCCTGTCATATCACCATTGTTTACCTATACGTTATTGTTGGCCACAGGCATAAATCATAACAACATCTAACATCAAATAAACATTCACCCTGGGCCAAAAAAAGATGCACCATGTTTTACCTTCTTTATCTTTGTAGAAAAAACATTTGTTCTTCATAATAAAGCCATTATCTTTCTTCACAGTAAAGCTATGAGGTACGTTATTATTATCTTCATTTTACAGATGAGGAAACTGAGCCTGCAAGCAAGTGACAAATGATGCTTCCCAACCGCCTAAGCAATAAACAGACAAAGTTCAGTTACAAAATTTATAGTGGAAAAAATTCACAATTGTTGGGGAGAACCATAACTTTTCCCAGATTGTAAAACTTAAAATATTAGTTCCCATAGGTTATGTGAAAGCATTGGCCAATGGCCTGATTGTGTGGATGGCAGCCTGGGAATCCCTACAGAGAACAAAGTAACAGGTTTTATAAGGCCCCTTGCTGGTGTCTCTCAATACAAGCAATGGCACAACACGAAAGCACAATTCACCAGGCTCCCACCTACATCAGGCAAAACACAGGTCTCCTGTGGCCTGGCTTAAACCAAGGGGTTATTTAATTTACCAAAATCAAACCTAGCAAATATTCGTGTTGTGACTTTGAGATCATTTTCCCCCTGAGAAGAGGGAGGAAAAGGAGAATCCATAGGAAGGAAAGGCAAGGACTGGCGACTTACTCTAAAGAGAAGGCCAGACAGGTCTGCAGGGGCGCTGCCTCCACCAGCATAGTCTTCCTGACTGATCTCTGAAAAGACATGCTGACCTGGCCCTGATGCCTCCTCCGCCACCTGGAGGCTTTGGTCTCAGTGGCTCCAGGAGCCTTGCTGCTCTCATGGCCGCCGAATCTATGTCTAGGTTACAAATACCTGCTCTTGCGGGGAGAGGGAGGGTATTTTATTTTATTGTATTTAAAAGTGACAACCCTGCTCCCAGACCAAAGCTTTGGGTTTGTTTGAGGTTTAATCATCAAAATGGAGAGTTAGTCGAGCAAGGCAATTCTGACTACTTCCTCCTCACCATCTAGGTGCCACTGAGATATAAAGCCTTTGGCAGCAGAAAACCCATGCACACATACATATGCCTGCACATGCATGCACCCACAGGCCTTCTTTTGTGTTGGGTGCAACGGCCCACTTTGGAACTCTGTGCCATTTGCATATGTGTTTCTGAGCCTGATGAAAAATTTTGCTCTGAAACAACCGAGCTTTTACCAATTATTGTCAATCACAGTCTGTATCTCACTATCTTGGAAGCATTCTCCCTACAGCCCTACTGTGGTTATTTTACTCCACTCCATCTACTGCAATATGAATAGAAATCTTAGACCATGTGAACAGAGAGGTCGAAGGAGAGCAAATTTTCTCTTCAGTTGCAACAGTATGATATCTAAAAAAATTAGTTCTATATGTTAGTATTTTTCTATTAAAGCCATGTACCTATGCATCTGTTTTTAAAATATGCACTTGTCTTTCAGACATTTGCAGTATTTCTCAACCTTTAAACAGCCTTCAGGAAAATGACTCTAACATAGATAATGTCAATTTGAACAATATAGACTCCCTTTTTTCCTGGAAGACACAAAGAATAAAATATTATCCATAAAAGTCTGAAAGTTTTAGTTTAAAAGAATAAATGCTAGAATCTTTAGAATATTTACCACCCACTTATTTACTTCTAGGACATTTTGTCAATCGATGAGTCCAATTCTATGAAGTGGATGAGAATAAAGCTGTCCACTTACATTCTTCCTACTAGTCAGCCATGAAATTTAAAATTCTACAATAATAGATGTATGTAATATTTCTATATATGGTTTTTGATATTATATCCTGAGTTTCTTTTGATTCAACATTTACTAGTTATTTAATACCCTCTTCCTTTCAGTTAATTACTCCATAAAAGAAATGGAAACGGTTAAAAGTTCAAAATGACAGAAAAGAGAAGATTGAACTCCTTGAGAAATAAGTCCAAACTTTAGATGCAAAATGACAAACATAAAACAAAAGGTAGTCAGTATATCTGTCCTGGCAAAGAAAAGAAAAGTTCTCCATTTTTCTCATAAGAAAAAAAAGGAATAATCTTAAATTTAGAAAGGGAAATTGAGGTTACATTCCTAAACAACAGAATCATCTGGGTGGTGAGAGGTAGAATTTGTCCAGTCTGTCAGGAAGTAAAGATTAGAGCAGACAATATCACCTTAGAGAGTAGAGAACACAAACATTGTAAATGTAATCCAACCTGGAAGAAGCATGGAATGCAGTTCATGATTTCTGGAGGACAGTTCCTTCCAGCCCTAAGAATCGGCAATTTGCCTACCGTTTAGTAAATAGCCTTTACTTAGTGGAGGGTAGCCTAATGCTTTAAAAAAATAAAACATCTATCACAGTCCCTGCTCATTAGTACTATACAGACCTCACGAATCTTTAGTGCTGTATTAATGCCAAGTACTCTCTCACTTAAGTGGTACAGCCTGTGTTCCATTAGAGACGGGTAAGAAGAGGCACCAGTTCTTTTTTAGCAATCAGGTTTTTTTAAAAAAAATTGCCCATCCTCATCTTAAACTTTTCGATAGCTTGTCAAAATAAGGGACAGTGGAAGCACACAACATAACAAAATATAAACACCAAACCTAGTCCTTGCAAGAAAACTCCCCAGCGTTCCCTACCCTGTTCAATCACGCTGCTCATTAAATAAGTCATTTTAATACTCACTGTCAGCCCAGTCTTCTAGGTGCCAGGATTTTCTTTTGAAGAGAGAAGGTGCTCTGTGGGCCAGCCTTGCAGAAGGGTAAACATGTGGAAACCAGGACAGGGTTTTCTAGTATTTAAAATCTGGCATCTTCTAAATTTAGGGGCACTCCCCTCCCCTCTTTTTGGGCTTAAAATATTTTTAAATTTTATTTTATTTTAATTTTTTAGTTTGCACAGACACAATGTGCTGTGAAACACACCTCAAGTGTCTTTTAAAAATTAAAACAGGGTTGATTTGTAGTGTCAATGATTCCTGCTAATCAAAATCACTGACAATTTTTCAGGAGGGAAGAAGTACGGTTTAGCCCTCTCACTAGAGAGCATTGCTTCATTTTTCTGTTTTGATCTAAATCTGAATGTTTTCCTGCAGATAATTCTCTTGCATTTTTAAAGGGGAGAAACAGGCAATAAAATTCTAAGAAAATAAATGTTTATTTGGACACACAAATTTCCATCCCTGACCCCAGGCGCATGAGCAGAGCTTCAGGTCCCTCTGCTGGTCCAGCTCAGTGGGAGCTGTCAAGGGCAGGTTCAGAGACTTCCACCTCTAAATGAAAACTTGTAAATAGAACGTTGTATTTACTCTTTTCCTATGGCCAAGGACCATCACTGGGATGCAGGGAGTGGTAAGTGTGGACTCCAATTATGACAGGAAAAACAAGCAGCCGCCCAGACAGAATTCCTCTAAGTTGCGTATCTGACTCAGAAGCCAATGTACATTTCAATACATGCTCCATTTTCTAACCATGCTTTTTTGAAATTGTCTTTTAAAAATTAGTAGTTTTTGTGATCCAGAAAATTTATAAGAAGCTCCTTGTCTTTAAAAACTAAAAAAAGGATTTCTTTTAAAAACTAGAGAAACAAGAAGAAAGAAGGCAAGAGAATGTGACAAAGCAGTAATTTTCCCAGACTCTTACCTTCTAGCAAAACAAATCTGTGTAAGCATAGTTTGGTGAGCAGTAGACTTGATTCTTTTCAACTGGAGAGTCACGCTATGGTATTCTGGTACTGTTTTTCTATGAGAATAAAATTGGATTTTAATGTTTTAAAATAGTATGTGTAGCTTAACTGTAAACCTATTTAAGAAAGCACCATTCTCTTTAATTATCATTATGAGGGCTTTTATACAAATTCATGAATTAACACCAGAAGAGGATAGTGCTATTTTCTAACACTAGTCTTCATTATATTTTCATACCATTCTTAAATACAAAAATATAATATTAGAGAAAGAAAAAAACTAATGAGGTCACTTAATTCAAATAAGTCAAAGCGAATAATATTTGAACAGTGATTAATTGGTCTAACGCTATCACTTTAAACCAAAGAGTTAATAATGACCCAGAACAAATAATGACAGAAATATATATTTTTTTTATTTAGATATATATCTATATATGTGTGTATATATGTGTATATAGTGTATATATGTACATATACATATATAGTGTATGTATAGAGAGAAGGTGCTCTGTGGGCCAGCCTTGCAGAAGGGTAAACATTTGGAAACCAGGACAAGGTTTTCTAGTATTTAAGATCTGGCATCTTCTAAATTTAGGGGCCCTCCCCCTCCCTCTTTTGGGGCTTAAATATTTTTAAATTTTATTTTATTTTAATTTTTTAGTTTGCACAGACACAATATATACACTATATATGTATATATACACTATATATATATACACTATATATATGTACATATATATACATACATATATATATATACACACACACATAGAGAGAGAGAGAGAAAGAGAGAGAAAGAGAAAGAGACACAAAGAGAGAGGGAGAAAAAGAGAAGAGGGAAAATGAGAAATGACAGAGAAAAATACTACTTCACCTAGCTGATGGGACCCTCAAAATTATCCAAAATGATAATGACTTTTTATGTTATACATCCTAGTATTTAATAGAATAGCAATAGAAAAACATCCTTCTGGAATGTCTGAAATTATTCCTGCAGAAATCCACTCCTCCCCAGTGCGAGGATCCCCATTCTGAGAAACATACAGGAATGGCAACCCATGTGTGAGCCATCTTTCTCATCACATCAATCCCAACCCACACGCGGGTCTGATCACCTTTGTTTTAGATGCACAGGGTGAATGAATATTAATTACAATTGCTACAGCCCTACTATTTTCACAATGAATTCAACTTTCTAGTAATTGAGATATTTGAGTATTTTTAGTGAAGACCATTTTGCTAAAAAACAAACAAACAACAACAAAAACTGTGAGGCAATTTTAAATTACATTGACTTAAAATTCATATTAGTTGAAGGATTCTGTTGCTAGAGGAATTAAGGACACGAAGGTCACTTCCAAACTTGTTGATAATCAGAAGCAGATGGACGTGCTATTAAAAATTCAGATACCCATGCCCACATCAGAGCTACCAAATCAGAATCTCTGAGGACGGGTTCCTGGAATCTTATTTATTTATTTATTTATTTATTTATTTATTTACTTAGCTTCCAGATTTGGAAACCACAGCTCCAGGATGTTGCAAAATCAAGAGAGATGTTAAATGATTTGAATGAAAACATATTCCAACATCTGGGCAGTCCCCTGCAGCCTCAAAGACTAGAAGAGCTGAGGCCACACCATCTCCAAAAGCACCAGTCTGTTCTCCAAAAATGCACAGAAATGGAATACTGTGTAGTACACTTTTTAGGTAAATGAATTGAAAAATCATAATTTAAAATGCTCTACCTTGTTCCCATTGTACAGAGTGATGTATTTAAATTACTAGCTTTTGCGTCTTTACTTTTTAAAATTGGTTGTTGGAAAATAAAACCTATCTCGTTTATTGGGCGTCAAAGCTGCAACATAAAAGAACAATGTTGCCATCTAGTGGTCAATTGAAGACATTCATGAATCAGACCATTGCATGAAGTTTCGAGTTGAAGGAAAAGATAGCTCAGGAAATAATGTAAATATATTTCATAAACGTAAGACCTGAAACTACAAATATTCTAGAAGGTAACATTGGAAAAACCCCTCTAGACATTGGCTTAAGCAAGGATTTCATGACCAAGAACCCAAAAGCAAATGCAATAAAAACAAAGATAAATAGCTCTAATTAAAGAGCTTTTGCATAGCAAAAGGAACAGGCAGCAGAGTAAACAGACAACCCACAGAGTGGGAGAAAATCTTCACAATGTGTACATCTGACAAAGGACTAATAACTAGAATCTATAATGAACTCAAATCGGTAAGAAAAAAGAAATCACATCAAAAAGTGGGCTAAGGACATGGATAGACAATTCTCAAAAGAAGATATTCAAATGGCCAACAAACATATGGGAAAATGCCAGCATCACTAATGATCAGGGAAATGTGAATCAAAAGCACAATATGATACCACCTTACTCCTGCAAGAATGGCCATAATCAAAGAACCAAGAAACAGTAGACGTTGGTGGGGATGCGGCCATCAGGGAACACTTCTATACTGCTGGTGGGAATGTAAACTAGTACAGCCACTATGGAAAACAGTGTGGAGATTCCTCAAAGAACTAAAAGAACTACCATTTGATCCAACAATCCCACTACTGGGTATCCACCCAGAGGAAAAGAAGTCATTATTTAAAAAGGTACTTGCACACACGCATGTTTATAGCAGTACAATTCACAATTGGAAAATCATGGAACCAACTCGAATGTTGATATGCATCAATCAACAAGTGCATAAAGAAACTGTTATATATATATACTTTATATATATAATGGAATAGTAAGCAGTCATAAAAATGAATGAATTAACAGCATTTGCAGTGACCTGGATGAGATTGGAGACTATTATTCTAAGTGAAGTAACTCAGGAATGGAAAACCAAACATCTGCGTTCTCACTGACATGTGGGAGCCAAGCTATGAAGACACAAAGGCATAAGAATGACACAATGGACTTTGGGGACTTGGGGGGAAGAGTGGGAAGGTTGAGGGATAAAAGACTACAAACATGGTGCAGTGTATACTGCTCAGGAGATGGGTGCACCAAAACCACCACTAAAGAACTTACTTATGTAACCAAATACCACCTGTACCCCAATTAACTTATGGAAAAATAAAAAATTAAATAAATAAATAAATAATAAAATAATTACTTATACAATTTCCTTGTTGATGCTAGGAAATTTTACCAGTTTAACTCCATTTACCATCATCTCATCTTTTGTATTATTGTCATGCATTTTGAATTTCATATTTTTATTCTCAAAATAAATTGTTTTTGCACAGTCATTAAAAAAATTAGTAAAAAAATTCTATTATTGAGGGGATTTCTCCCAACTACAAATGCTACTACCACCAGACCCCCTTAACCTTCATGCTAGCTTCTAACTCTAAAATCAAAGTATTGGTCAGCTGACAACAAGGTTGTGTTTCATTTGACTCTAACAATAGTATGACAAATCCTCTCATGTTTCTGTATTTGTGAAGGTTCTAAGGTAGATGTTAATACTGGGAGTTGCTCAAATCATCAGTGATACCACCGTTTGAAGCTGCGGCTGGGCTACTAGTTTCTTCCAATTACTCAAGCTGCCAAGGAAGCTGTAAGCCTCCTTGAAAGGGAGATTTCAGACCCTTCCCCACCTCTGACATCTTAGGGGGTGACACTGCTTCTCCAAGTATTCCCTCTAGAAGCCATCCTAGACTGAGCCCGCCTATGTTCCAAGAGTCAGCTGTGTGAAGGAGTTGGCCTCCCAAATCATCTAAATGAGGGAGACTTTCATGTCTGCACATGTATGCACACTTGACCATAGATATTAGTGCACATATGATCAGCAGGTAAGGAAAGGAATAAATCAAAGAGGTATATTACTAAGTAATTTTAGTTAATTTAATTTTAAATAATTGGTTTCATCTAAGTGATCTCAATTAGGTCATGGAATGTCTTAAGTTGAATGTTACTCTAGCTTAAATTTTTTGTTTCTGAGAGTTACAAGATTGGTCTGAGGACAGCCATCTTTAATAGATGGTGTGTCTTTGAAAGGTGGAGTGTATAACGTTATGTTTCAGAAAACAGCAAAATACCTCTCTTACACATTGAAACAGGGTCCCCTAGTATAGCAGAGGTCCCTAAGGAGCTTCTTAGAAGGAAATCCCAGTCACTACTAATAGTAATCTATTCCTTGTACTTTTCACTTAATGGTACCTATTTCTGTGTTTGCCTGAAAAAAAGGCATTCTTATGCAAGATTTGTTTCTTGATTGATTTAGGCAATCTGTATTTCCTATCTAATCCTTCGGAAACGAAAAGGCACATGATCGGTGTGAGAGAATGGGTTCATAGAAAACCTCCACTAGCCCTCTTGAAGAACTTACAGGTAGCCTGAGGCCAAGGAGATACTGTAGGGCTCTCCTGTTCCAATCTGTGCATATACAGGAAGATCTGCTGGGAGAGAATATTTAAGGACAACCTGGAGAAAGGGTGACAGAGAATACAAGGCTTATAGCAGCCTTCCAGCTTATATTGCAAACTCCTTGCTGGTAAGGCCTTAGATATTGAGTTTATTGTGTGATTACATGGCCAAGGGAATGGGGTGGGGGATGGTTTCTATGTACCAGAAACTCTTTAGAAATATTAGGTCATTTAATCCTTGGAACAACCCTTTTACCTAGGTAGGATCATTATCCCCATTTTATAAATGAGGATATAAGCTGCATTTCTTTCTTTTATTAGTTTGTTGTGCTTCCTTTTTGTCACTCTCTAATTTATGACATTGGAGCAGAAGGAAAAACACAGGCTTCTTTGAACTTCCGGTAGTTTGGTCATCAAATGTATAAATATATACACGTATATGTTTATTTTGCAAATACTTTTTGAGTACTTACTATGTGTGGGGCATTTGCTTGATACTGTTGAAAATGGGAAGATAAACGCCAAGCCGCAGCAATCAAGATGCTCACAGCCAGTGCAGGAGATTAAAAATAAAGACTTAAACTTCACTGTGAGAGTGCAATAAAGTAACTGATTATTTCCAAAAGAGAGGAATGCAGCCAGTGAATCCTGTAAATCTCTTTGAACCAGAATTCATCCACAGCTTGACCCCCAATAGATAAATAGCTTTTTTTTTTTTTTCTTTTAGATGGAGTCTCGCTCTTGTCACCCAGGCTGGAGTGCAATGGCATGATCTCAGCTCATTGCAACTTCTGCCTCCTGGGTTCAAGTGATTCTTCTGCTTCAGCGTCCTGAGTAGCTGGGATTACAGGCACCCAGCACTATGCCCAGCTAATTTTTGTATCTTTAGTAGAGACGGGGTTTCATCATGTTGGCCAGGCTGGTCTCAAACTCCTGACCTCAGGTGATCCACCCACCTCGGCCTCCCAAAGTGCTGGGATTATAGGCGTGAGCCATTGTGCCTGGCGACAGATTAACAGCATTTTTGGAACAGATCATTCACTGACTCCCAAAATATCATTCACTGACTAGATCTTAGCTTACAATTCACCAAGCAACCACAGGAGAATGGTAGAACCGGCCCAGAGGATGCAACCTAGAGAATGGAATTGTGGGGAAGAAGCACCCAAGAAGAGCAGCTGCAACCAGCTCATTAGCACTGCCGTGGAGTCACAGCTTTGACACCAGTCCAGTAACAGGAGTGGCTTCTACCACACTCACAAAATGGTCAAAGGTTCCACTGACTTCATTCTGACCTACAGTATCTTATAAGAATGGCCTAGAATGCTGCCTAGTTTTTCACACATTCATGGAAAAATGATTGCACATTTCCCCTCTCTGGATCTGATATGAAAGACTGTTAGAGAGGCATGGCAGCTAGCTCCTGTAATCCCAGCACTTTTGGAGGCTGAGGTGGGAGGCCTCCTTGAGTCCAAGAGTTTGAGGCTGCAGTGGGCTATGATGGCACCACTGCACTCCAACCTGGGCAACAGAGCAGAGCAAGATCCTGTCTCTGAAAAATAAAAATTAAACAAAAAGTTTTTAAAAAGACTGCCTAGCTAGCCAAGCGCCTCTCTCTACCTTAAATGGTGCCTCTACCTACTCCCTGTCTTAGACCTTTTCATCACTGAGGGTTTTCTGTCATTCTGTAACTGCTATTTACTTCTGTGTCAGTTAGGGTCCCATAAAGATGACTCAGGTTAAGTTATTTGAAAGGGCTCAGGAAACTTCACAAAGCACACTTACCTAAGACTTGAAATAAAGGCAAAAGCTCAGGTATACCAAGAGAAAGAGATTGCACTCAAGCACTGGGAATCTGAGACATCTCCAGGCACTAGGTTTCTTCTGATTTGCATAAGGAGGTGCTTGCTCTCCAGATTAAATAACCAAGACTTGTGACATGAACCTGGAAAACCTCTAGGCAGAAGTCCCCCCAAACCCCACACCCCTTTGTTAGCCAAGTCAGGCAACGGGTCATACCAGGTGAGAGCTATCAACAAACATTCTGGCCCTGGGTTTTGCCAGGGGATTTCTGGACTCTAAACAGTGCATTACAAATCACTGATTAGTTGGTTAGTTAGCCCACTGACCTTCAATCGGGCAAGAGTCAAAACAAAGCATCCAGGCATTCATGGAGGTCAGCATGGAGCTGCCCAGTCAAGCTGTAAAAATAACTGTATGACACAGGTGTGAGCAAAAGAAACTAATTCTGATTAACGTATGCAGCAAGGAATTTAGTTAGACTTGGAAACAGGCACATAGCAAGGCAGGCCCTTGACAAAGTAGCAGGAATGACAAGGTGCTGCCAGGACCTAATGGAGTTCCAATCAGTTTTTCAGTTCTTTTGTCTATTTATTCATAGTTCAAATTCACGGTAAAAAGAACATTTCAATAACGAGACTTGGGTTGTGTATCTGTCCCCAGTCTAAGTAAGTATAGGGCTCCTGATAACAGTTAAACTAGACTGGGTGAGAAGTAATTTCTGAAAAGAAAATTGTTGTTAGAAAGGCAAAATTGACCGGGCTCAGTGGCTCACGGCTGTAATCCCAGCACTTTGGGAGGCCGAGGCGGGCAGATCACTTGAGGTCAGGAATTCAAGACCAGCCTGGCCAACATGGCGAAACCCTGTCTCTACTAAAAATTAAAAAATTAGCCAAGTGTGGTGGTGGGCACCTGTAATCCCAGGCAGGAGAATCTCTTGAACCCGGGAGGCAGGGATTGTGGTGAGCACCATTGCACTCCAGCCTGGATGACAGAGTGGCACTCTATCTCAAAAAAAAAAAAAAAGAAAAGAAAAGAAAAAAAAAAGAAAGAAAGAGAAGAGAAGAGAAAAGAGAAAAGAGAAAAAAGAAAAGAAAAGAAAGGAAAAATTGCATTTAGGGTTGTCAAAACCCAGCCAATGTTCACTACAGCTTGTGACCAACTGTGAGTGAGAAGTCTTGGGCAATTTGTGTAAAACACTTTATGCCTAAAGCAATAGCCTCAAGTCATTTCTTCTGAACATACTGTTCTTTTCTACATTCCTCTTCCTATATTACACTCACCCCACCCACCACATACCACCAGCTGCAGACAGCTATTGTTTTTTAGAAAACTGTATGTACTAGCTGATGTAAAAATGGAAACAAAAAAAATAACAACTAGTGGTTTTTAAATAGATTTTACTATAAAACTTATATATGCCATTATAAAAATGTGAAAGTGAAGAAATTTATAATGAAAACCATAAAAATAATTTGTAATTGTACTACATAGAGGTAGATTCCTATAAATATGTTGTTATATTTCCTTCAGGTTTTATATTGCTATTGTAGTTTTGCCTGTGCATTTCTATAGTAAGGTAAACATAATCTATTCCTATAATGTTATAATACACAATTTGGACCCTGTAGTCTATTCAGATTTGGTGCGGGGGCCACTGGCTTTTTTTGAAAAACTTTGTTTTATAATGAACATTTTTACTCAAGTTTATGATTTTTCCCCATATACATGCACATATATTTTTAAGAAATTTGTAGTTTGGGTGGCCTCCAGAGCCATGTGGATTAACTTTGCCTAAAAGTCTGTGAAGAAACAAAACAACTGCACAACCTCAAGTAACCCTGGAAAACGGTGCCCACAAGGGGAAGCAACTGGAAATCAGCCCAAGAGCTTGCCAGGAAGAAGCAAAGAGGGTGCGAGCCAGCAGAAATCAAACGATTTAGCAAGGCGGGTGGAAGTCACTTAGAGCCAAAGAACTGCCCAGCTAGTCTCTTCTGAGAAAGAAAACACTGTTAATAGCAGAAGTCTAGGTTCTGGCATCAATTTAACTTGCATTGTAGTCTGTTCCCACTTTCTGTCCTCAGTCTGCCACCCCACCAAGAACTTCTATATTTTCTGGTGTCTCCATGCCCTTCCCAGTCCCACTAAGAACCTATTTATAACAGCAGGAGCTCGCCTTGGTCCACTGTGACATGCAGGCTGCTTTGCTGGGAAAGTTCTGCCTGACTCACTGGGGCTGCGTGAAGAGTGGGGAGGGAGTTGGTGAGGCAAGTTTCTGGCGTGACTGTCCTTAGAATGTGCACTGAGTTTCCTCAGGGTTCACTGCTCCCGCCTGTGACTCAACCAGAAATGTAGAACATGCGTGAAGACTGTGTGAACCACAGGCATTTGATTTGGTGGGTGGGGGGCGTAGGGCTACACTGAATTCATAACTATGGAAATAGATTTTTCTCCGTAAATTTTCTGTCTCCCTTAATCTATAGTGCTACCTGATCCTTTAACGTTGGTCATGAACAAATCACAGAAATATTCTCCTTAAAGCATGAGTGAGAGGAAATTCTAAAACTGGCTAGGAGCGATGTTTTAAAATGGCCATGTATTAATACTATCAAATAACCAAATATTATTTGATCATACCAAATCAGGGCGAAAGGTAAAGTTTTTTATGAGACTCAAGTGCAACTTACCTAAAAGTAATATTTTAAAATTGACACCCTGTTTTCCTACAAAAGCTCCATGGTCTATTAATTTGCCAGTGAAAATTACTGAGCTACTTTTTTTGTTAATGAGATAAATGCCAAACACAAAAGTGAGTTAAGCTTGACACTGTGAATGAAGCCACTATGATATGTAATGTCAAAGCCGCCTCTCATCAAAAAGCACTACGAGCGTGTCATGTCTAGATCCTGGGGGTAAACCCTTGGTTAATAATAGCGTAGAAGAATCACAAATTTATTCACACTATAATGACATGTAAAGAAAATACAGATTTCCACTTCCTCCTATAATTGAGTCTATCTTTCTCATAAGTGTCTACCTGGTGGATAATGAGAGGAAAAAAAAACATAGTCTGACTCAATAATTTAAAATATCCCTTTGGTAAATGCTCCATCTCTGAGGTCATGAATGAGGTCAAGATCAGTCTCTTAAATGTCACTCCAGATCATCTCTGGCTTTATCAGCAAGGAGTGTGGTGTATATGATCTGATGGTGACAGAAAAGACAATAGGCATCCTCTGGACCCTCATTGGCCCCTTAGGCACAGTGACTTGTTCAGGCTGGATTTAAACACTAAATTGTGACGAGCCCATCTCTGGGTTTCCTGCTGGCATCTGCTACTGAAAGGCTGCTGCGTTTCTTGGCTTCATGTGTGGGATTCTGTGAAGTCCACTCATGTTCCAGGCTTGGGTTTGCCATGAGCAAGTGCTGCAGCCTGTCAATCTGCCCCTCCTCTTCCCTCTGCCCTTTGCCTAGGCTGTGCACTTAGCTGTGAGGGCATCCCTTACCCTTCTCCCACTACAGATCCCTGGCCCATTCACTGGAGGCCTGTGGGCTTGTTTGAGTTCCATTCACATCCCAGAGGTGTGAAGTAGACCTGGGAAAGCTAAACCTGGCCCTTCTTCTGCTCAATCCTGTTCTGCTACTCAGTGCTCGGCTGTGGCCATCCTGCCCCCTCCACCATCCCGTGTTGAGGTGGTCACTCTATATGGAAGTTCCTTATAGGGTTCCAAACTGGGCAAATTATTCTTCTTCGACTCAACACCTCTCCTCCCTTGGCTTCTGACCAGAAAGAGAAAAAATGGGGACATGTATGTCTCACCCAGCCTCTCCCATTTTTCTCTCTTTCTAACAATCTCCTGGTAGGGGGAGAGTTGGGTGAGGATTCCCATAGGTAAACTCCACAAACTGCCAGTCTTGACTCTTGAAATTTTAAAGAATCTTGGTTATTAGAAATACCTCAGCTGGCAGAGACACAACAAATAAAGAAAACTTCAGGCCAATATCCTTGATGAACATCAATGCAAAAATCCTCAACAAAATACTGGCAAACTGAATCTAGAAGCACATAGAAAAACTAATCCACCATGATCAAGTAGGCTTTATCCCTGGGATGCAAGGATGGTTCAATATATGCAAATCAATAAATGTGATTCATCACATAAACAGGACTAAAGACAAAAACCATGATTATCTTGATAGATGCAGAAAAGGCTTTTGATAAATTCAACACACCTTTATGATAAAAACTCTCAATAAACTAGGAATTGAAGGAACATACCTCAAAAAATAAGAGCCATCTATGACAAACCCACAGCCAACATCATATCGAATGAGCAAGCTGGAAGCATTCCCCTTGAATACCAGCACAAGACAAGAATGCTTTCTCTCACCACTCCTATTTAACATAGTATTGGAAGTCCTGGCCAGAGCAATAAGGCAAGAGAAAGAAATAAAGTACATCCAAATAGGAAGAGAGGAAGTCAAACTATCATTGTTTACAGATGACATGATTCTATATCTAGAAAACCCCATAGTCTTGGCCCAAAAGCTCCTTTAGCTGATAAACAACTTCAGCAGTCTCAGGATACAAAATCAAAATACAAAAATCACTAACATCCGTACACACCAACAACAGTTAAGCTGAAAGGCAATTCCAGAATGCGATCCCATTCACAACTGCCACAAACATAATAAAATACCTAGGAATACAGCTAACCAGGTGAAAGAGCTCTAAAATGAGAATTACAAACCACTGCTCAAAGAAATCAGAGATGACACAAACAAATGGAAAAACATTTCATGCTCATGGATAGGAAGAATCAGTATCATTAAAATGGTCATGCTACCTGAAACAATTTATAGATGCAATGCTATTCCTGTCAAACTACCAATACCATTCTTCACAGAACTAGAAAAAGTTTGTGTAAGCAAAAAAATCTGATTATAACTTTTTTAACTTAGAACCTTAACTCTAACGGTGTTTCTGTATGGTTTAAATATAAATGATATATTTAGTTTGTATAAACCAATATAAAATTCCCAGTAATGCATCTACCACATATGTGAGGGAATATCACTATGCCTTATTTGGTATATTACCAAGGGTTTTTCCCCATTTGAAAAAGTCACCAAGGTTCTACTTCTTGCTGAGTCACATAGCTGGATAGTTCTGCATGGCTAGCTGCCATACTCAGGATGACTGTGGAGGCACAAATATTCTGTCTTCTGGTGTCATTTGTACCCTAGCATTATGTTGAAATGCTTATTAGTTCACTATTTGCCAATTATTATGAAATGCATATTATTTGCCAATTTCTTCTATTCTCCTTTATGTTATAATTAGAACACTCTAATGTGCTCTAATTTAAATAATGTAGTATCTTGTGTTAGCTCTAAAAATTTCTTTCTAAGACAGTAAAAGGAAAAGAAAATATAAAACTATTTGTTGGGGGAGAAGGGATTGGGGAAGCATTGGTCAACAAACACAAAATTTCCAGTTACACAGGAGGAATAAGTTCAAGAGACCTCTTGAACATCATGGTATCTATAGTTAATAACAATATATTGTATACTTAAAAATTGCAAGGAGATTTTAAGCACTTGGCACAAAAAATACATATGTGATGTCATGCATATGTTAAAGAGCCTGATTTAGCCATTCCACAATATACACATTTATCAAAACATCATGCTAGATACCATAGGTATACACAATTTTTAATTGTCAATTTAAAATACATAAATAAATATTTGTTATATAGAGTTGGAATCAGATAAGGTTAAGAGCCACTGTTCTGTGCAGTTCCTATTTTTCCGCTTTCCATATTGAGTGCTTCCTGTGTGCCAGATGCTAAGTATTTCCCAGACTTGCTCTCCTTCACTTTTCCCAACCTTCTATAGATGATATAAAAGTATACAATTTTATATTGGTTTATATAAACTAAAGCTTAAAGAATCTAAGTAAACAAGTAAATGGAAAAATCCAAGTTTCAAGTTCAAGTCCACCTGGCTGCAAGGCCTGGCATCTTAACCATTCCATGTATTTAACTAATGTAGAAAAAGGTCATCTTTTGTAAATATTACTAGCATATTTCTATGTATATAGTTTAACAACCTACTTATTGAAGATATTTATCTAGCAATTAAAAGGAGCAGCAACTAAGCACTAGAGCCTTTTGGTTTTTGTTTTGTGTGGTTTTTAATAAACTCTGTTACCTAATTGCCTTACTCAGCGTATCTCTGTGCTATCATAACTTCTTTAATGTTTTATGTGGAAAAATACTAATCCTTAAAATGTAAGTTATTAGCTAACAATTTTTAAATGCAGTATTTCTCTAGAGTCCTTCATCCAGAAAATCCTAAGTACTTCAGCAACACTAATCCTGTATGGAAAACAGTCCCACCCTCTCTAATTATGAAAAATGACAATGTACATTTCCATCCAAGCTGTTACTTCAGAGAGGAGTCAGATCACAGAACACCTAAAAAGTGCAATAGACTCATCCAGTTTCAGAGAACGGTTTTGTTCAGCAGCCATTGTGCATCTAGGTCAACAGAGAATGTCAGCTGATAAAAATAAAGACAATAATGAGTACCTGTAATATGACCACCACTTTACGTGTATTATTAGGTTGGTGCAAAAGTTACTGAGATTTTTGCCATTGAAAGTAATGGCAAGTCAGGCACGGTAACTCACACCTGTAATCCCAGCACTTTGGAAGGCTGAGGCAGGTCCATCACCTGAGGTCAGGAGTTCGAGACCAGCCTGGCCAACACAGTGAAACCCTGTGTTTACTGAAAGTACAAAATTTAGCTGGGCGTGGTGGTGGGCACCTGTAATCCCAGCTACTCTGGAGGCTGAGGCAGGAAAATCACCTGAACCCAAGAGGTGCAGGTTGCAGTGAG
>NW_012101321.1:6252951-6259433 GCF_000951045.1 Mandrillus leucophaeus | reverse complement strand
GGAGGGAGGGAAGAAGAAAGAGGAAAAAACACAAAGGGAGGGAGGGAGGGAGGAAGGGAGGGAGGGAGGGAAGAAGAAAGAGGAAAAAACACAATTACTTTTGCACCAAGCTAGTATTTATTTATTAACCCATGAGTCAGGTATTATCACCTTTATTATACAGAAGAACAACTGAGGGCTCCAAGAAGTTTAAGTGACTTAAGAGACTCCAACACAGAGTGTGCAAGCTGGGATTGGAGCCCAGCATGTTCCATTATGCTAATCTACTCGACTTCATGTGTGTAGGGATTTGAGGCAGTTACAGGGAGTCATATTATGACTGAGGGGAGTTTTGGTGTAGGCTATGGATTAAACCTTCAGTTAAGTCTTGCTTACACCTAGGAAGTCTAATATCCAGTGAATGTTCCCAACTGTCTCTAACACAAGGATTTCACTGGATTTGGGCAGTTAACATGCCACTTCAAGGATGGGAATGTTTCTTGGGAAATCCAACAGTGACAGGAAAGCTTGAGTATACTCTTTAATAGCATGCAAATGATGGGGGTGGAAATTCCCAGAACCGTTTTTGCCACTTTCCTGCACTCTCTCCATTTTTGGTATTGCTATTCGATAGCTCTCATGTCCTAGGAAAGTCGTATTACTGCTGAGAAACTCTTTCTTTAAAGCCATATATAACTTCTATATTCTCATCATCTTCTTTCATTTGTTTTGGGACAGAACTTTAGAAAGTTAAATTGAAAATTTAAAAACCAAATATAAAAGCAGCAGCCACTGGGTGTCACTGATTTACCACTTGAATGTACCTCGTCCCACATATCTATAGCAGGAAAATACCTGGCCTTTTTATTGGACTATTTCAAAGTACTTTATGTTCTTGAGTGCTATACATAAGCAGAAGAATTTAAAATGTTTAAATTAAAATGAATTTTGTGACACCGAGAAGCTCAATGACCATTACTGTATGCTCTGTTACAGCTATTTATAACTGTAAATAATAATATTCCCATTTTAGAGAGCGATACACTAAAGCAGAGCAAGCTAACAAATCGAGGATGGCAGAGAACAACACACTCTTGAACTTTATTATTTAAATCAAGACTTTCTGGCCAGGTGCAATGGCTCACAACTGTAATCCTGGCACTTTGGGAGGCCGAGGCAGGTGCATCACCTGATTTCAGGAGTTTGAGACCAGCCTGGCCAACATGGTGAAACCCCATCTCTACCAAAAATACAAAAATTATCCAGGTTTGGTGGTATGCATCTATAATCCCAGCTACTTGGAAGGCTGAAGCAGGAGAATCACTTGAACCTGGGAGGCAGAGGTTACAGTGAGCTGACATTGCCCCACTGCACTCCAACCTGGCCAACAAGAGCAAAACTCCATCTCAAAAATAAAAGAAATAAAAAGTAAATGAGGACTTTCATGTTTTATTTTTATTTAAAGATAATTCTTGAAAGCCAGGAATACAGAACCCATTATTTCATTCTTGCTCATATCGCCCCACCCCCAATTCTACATCTAAGATGAAGAAAAAGAAATCATTTCAGAACATTTCCAAAGAATTTCAGGATTCAGCTCCATTCCAAGGTGGCCAAATAGGAACAGCTTTGGTCTGCAGCTCCCAGCGTGATCAACGCAGAAGCCAGGTGATTTCTGCATTTCCAACTGAGATACCTGGTTCATCTCACTGGGACTGGTTGGACAGTGGGTGCAGCCCATGGAGGGTGAGCTGAAGCAGGCAGGGCGTCGCCTCACCCAGGAAGTGCAAGGGGTCGGGGCATTTCCCTTTCCTAGCCAAAGGAAGCTGTGACAGACTGTACTTGGAAAAATGGGACACTTCTACCCAAATACTGTGCTTTCCCCAAGGTCTTAGCAACTGGTAGACAAGGAGATTCTCTCCCATGCCTGGCTCAGCAGGTCCCACACCCATGGAGCCTTCCTCACTGCTAGCGCAGCAGTCTGAGATCGAACTGCAAGGTGGCAGACTGACTGGGGGAGGGGCGTCTGCCATTACTGAGGCTTGAGTAGGTAAACAAAGCAGACCGGAAGCTCGAACTGGGCGGAGCCCACCACAGTTCAGCAAGGCTGACTGCCTCTATAGACTCCACCTCTGTTGGCAGGGCGTAGCTGAACAAAAGGCAGCAGACAACTTCTGAAGACTTAAACCTCCCTGTCTGACAGCTCTGAAAAGAGCAGTGGTTCTCCCAGCACGGCGTTTGAGTTCTGAGAATGGACAGACTGCTTCCTCAAGCGGGTCCCTGACCCCTGTGTAGCCTAACTGGGAGACACCTCCCAGTAGGGGCCGACAGACACCTCATATAGGCGAATGCCCCTCTGGGATGAAGCTTCCAGAGGAAGGATCAGGCAGCAATATTTGCTGTTCTGCAATATTTGCTCTTCTTCAGCCTCAGTTGGTGATACCCAGGCAAACAGGGTCTGGAGCAGACCTCCAGCAAATTCCAACAGACGTGTTGCTGAGGGACCTGACTGTTAGAAGAAAAACTAACAAACACAAAGAAATAGCATTAACATCAGCAAAAAGGACATCTACACCAAAACCCCATCTGTAGGTCACCAACATCAAAAACTAAAGGTAGATAAAACCACAAAGATGGGAGCAAATCAGAAAAGAAAAGCTGAAAATTCTAAAAACCAGAGCACCTCTTCTCCTCCAAAGGATTGCAGCTCCTCGCCAGCAATGGAACAAAGCAAGATGAAGAATAATTTTGATGAGTTGACAGAGTAGGCTTCAGAAGGTCGGTAATAGCAAACTTCTCCGAGCTAAAGGAGCATGTTCTAACCCATCACAAGGAAACTAAAAACCTTGGAAAAAAGGTTAGATGAATGACTAACTAGAATAAACAGTGTAGAGAAGAACTTAAATGACCTGATGGAGCTGGAAACCATGGCATGAGAACTTCCTGACATATGCACAAGCTTCAACAGCTGATTCAATCAAGTGGAAGAAAGGGTATCAGTGATTGAAGATCAAATTAATGAAATAAAGTGAGAAGAAAACTTTAGAGAAAAAAGAGTCAAAAGAAACAAACAAAGTCTCCAAGAAATATGGGACTATGTGAAAAGACCAAATCTATGTTTGATTGGTGTACCTGAAAGTGATGGGGAGAATGGAACCAAGTTGGAAAACACTCTTTAGCATATTATCCAGGAGAACTTCCCCAACCTAACAAGGTGGGCCAACATTCAAATTCAGGAAATACAGAAAACATCACAAAGATACTCCTCAAGAAGACAAACCCCAAGACACATAATTGTCAGATTCAACAAGGTTGAAACGAAGGAAAAAATGTTAATGGCAGCCAAAGAGAAAGGTCGGGTTACCCACAAAGGGAAGCCCATCAGACTAACAGCTGATCTCTTGGCAGAAACCCTACAAGCCAGAAGAGAGTGGGGGGCCAATATTCAACATTCTTAAAGAAAAGAATTTTTAACCCAGAATTTCATATCTAGTCAAACTAAGCTTCATAAGTGAAGGAGAAATAAAATCCTTTACAGACAAGCAAATGCTGAGAGATTTTGTCACCACTAGGCCTGCCTTACAAGAGCTCCTAAACATGGAAAGGAACAACTGGTACCAGCCACTGCAAAAACATACCAAATTGTAAAGACCATCAACACTATGAAGAAACTGCATCAATTAATGGGCAAAATAACCAGCTAACATTATAATGGCAGGATTAAATTCACACATAACAATATTAACCTTTAATGTAAATTGGCTAAATGCCCCAATTAAAAGAAACGAACTGGCAAATTGGATAAAAAGTCCAGACCCATTGGTGTGCTGTATTCAGGAGACCCATCTCACATGCAGAGACACACATAGGCTCAAAATAAAGGGATGAAGGAAGATCTACCAAGCAAATGGAAAGCAAAAAAAGGAGGGGTTGCAATCCTAGTATCTGATAAAACAGACTTTAAACCAACAAAGATCAAAAGAGACAAAGAAGGCCATTACATAATGGTAAAGGGATTAATTCAACAAGAAGAGCTAACTATCCTAAATATATATGCACCCAATACAGGAGCACCCAGATTCATAAAGCAAGTCCTTGGAGACCTACAAAGAGACTTAGACTCTCACATAATAATAATGGGAGGCTTTAACACCCCACTATCAATATTAGACAGATCAACGAGACAGAAGGTTAACAAGGATAGCCAGGACTTGAATTCAGCTATGCACCAAACAGACCTAATAGACATCTACAGAACTCTCCACCCCAAATCAACAGAATATACATTCTTCTCATCACCACATCGCACTTATTCTAAAATTGACCACATAATTGGAAGTAAACACTCCTCAGCAAATGTAAAAGAACAGAAATCACAACAAACTGTTTCTCAGACCACATGCAATCAAATTAGAACTCAGGATTAAGAAACTCACTCAAAACCGCACAACTACATGGAAACTGAACAACTTGCTCCTGAATAACTACTGGGTAAATAACGAAATGAAGGCAGAAATAAAGATGTTCTGGCTGGGCATGGGGCTTATGTCTGTAATCCCAACACTTTGGGAGACCGAGGTGGGTGGATCACAAGGTCAGGAGATCGAGACCATCCTGGCTAACATGGTGAAACCCCATCTCTACTAAATATACAAAAAATTAGCCAGGTGTGATGGTGGGTGCCTGTAGTTCCAGTTACTCGGGAGGCTGAGGCAGGAGAATGGTGTGAACCAAGGAGGCAGAGCTTGCAGTGAGCGGAGATTGTGCCACTGGACTCCAGACTGGCTGACAGAGCAAGACTCCATCAAAAAAGAAAAGAAATAAAGATATTCTTTGAAACCAGTGAGAACAAAGACACAATGTACCAGAATCTCTGGGACACATTTAAAGCAGTTTGTAGAGGGAAATTCATAGCACTAAATGCCCACAAGAGAAAGAAGGAAAGATCTAAAATTGACACCCTAACATCAAAATTAGAAGAACTAGAGAAGCAAGAGCAAACACATTCAAAAGTTAGCAGAAGGCAAGAAATAACTAAGATCAGAGCAGAACTGAAGGAGATAGAGATACAAAAAACCCTTCGAAAAATCTATGAGTCCAGGAGCTGGTTTTTTGAAAAGATCAACAAAATTGATAGGTCGCTAGCAAGACTAATAAAGAAGAATAAAGAGAAAAATCAAATAGATGCAGTAAAAAATGATAAAGGAGATATCACCACCCATCCCACAGAAATACAAACTACCATCAGAAAATACTATAAACATCTCTATGCAAATAAACAAGAAAACCTAGAAGAAATGGATAAATTCCTGTGCACATAAACCCTCCCAAGGCCAAACCAGGAAGAAGTTGAATCTCTGAATACACCAACAGGCTCTGAAATTGAGGTAATAATTTTTTTTTTATTATACTTTAAGTTCTAGGGTACATGTGCACAATGTGCAGGTTTGTTACATATGTATACATGCACCATGTTGGTTTGCGCATGCATTAATTTGTCATTTACATTAGGTATTTCTCCTAATGCTTTCCATCCCCCAGCCCCCCACCCCAAAACAGGCCCCAGTGTGTGATGTTCCCCACCCTGTGTCCAAGTGTTCTCATTGTTCACTTCCCACCTATGAGTGAGAATATGTGGTGTTTGGTTTTCTGTCCTTGTGATAGTTTGCTCAGAATGATGGTTTCCAGCTTCATCCATGTCCCTGAAAAGCAGATGAACTCATCCTTTTTTATGGCTGCATAGTGTTCTGTGGTGTATATGTGCCACATTTTCTTAATACAGTCTATCACTGACGGACATTTGGGTTGGTTCCAAGTCTTTGTTATTGTGAATAGTGAATTGAGGCAATAATTAATAGCCTACCAACCGAAATTCCACGACCAGATGGATTCACAGCTGAATTCTACCAGTGGTACAAGGAGGAGCTGGTACCATTCCTTCTGAAACTATTCCAATCAATAGTAAAAGAGGAATTCCTCCCTACTCATTTTATGAGACTAGCATCATCCTGATACCAAAGCCTGGCAGAAACACAACACAAAAAGAAAAGTTTAGACCAATATCCCTGATGAACATCAATGCTAAAATACTGGCAAACTGAATCGAGCAGCACATCAAAAAGCTTATCCACCATAATCAAGTTGGCTTCTTCCCTGGGATACAAGCCTGGTTCAGCATATGCAAATCAATAAATGTAATCCATCACATAAACAGAGCCAATGACAAAAACCATATGATTATCTCAATAGATGCAGAAAAGGCCTTCAACAAAAATCAACAGCCCTTCATGCTAGAAACTCTCAATAATCTAGGTATTGATGGAACATACCTCAAAATTATAAGAGCTATTTATGACAAACCCACAGCCAATATCATATTGAATGGGCAAACTGGAAGCATTCCCTTTGAAAACTGGCACAAGACAAGGATGCTTTCTCTCATCCCTCCTATTCAACATAGTGTTGGAAATTCTGGATAGTGCAATCAGGCAAGAGAAAGAAAT
>NW_012101321.1:6223879-6252575 GCF_000951045.1 Mandrillus leucophaeus | reverse complement strand
AAACAAATGGAAGAACATTCCATGCTCATGGATAGGAAGAATCAATATCGTGAAAATGACCATACTGCCCAAGGTAATTTATAGATTCAATGCCATCCCCGTCAAGCTATCCATGATTTTCTTCATAGAACTGGAAAAAACTACTTCAAAGCTCATATGGAACCAAAAAAGAGCCCGCATTGCCAAGACAATCCTAAGCAAAAAGAACAAAGCTGCAGGCATTATGCTACCTGACTTCAAACTATACTACAAGGCTACAGTAACCAAAACAGCATGGTACTGTTACCAGAACAGAGATGTAGACCAATGGAACAGAACAGAGGCCTCAGAAATAATGCCACACATCTACAACCATCTGATCTTTGACTCTGACAAAAACAAGAAATGGGGAAAGGATTCCCTATTTAATCAATGGTGCTGGGAAAACTGGCTAGCCATATGTACAGAGCTGAAATTGGATCCCTTCCTTACACCTTATACAAAAATTAATTCACGATGGATTAAAGACTTAAGTGTTAGACCTAAAACCATAAAAACCCTAGAAGAAAACCTAGGCAATACCATTCAGGACATAGGCATGGGCAAAGACTTCATGACTAAAACACCAAACGCAATGGTAACAAAACTCAAAATAGACAAATGGGATCTTATTAGAGCTTCTGCACTGCCAAAGAAACTACCATCAGAGTGAACAGGCAACCTAGAGAATGGGAGAAAATTTTTGCAATCTTCCCAACTGACAAAGTGCTAATCATAATCTACAAAGAACTCAAACAAATTTACAAGAAAAAAACAAACAACCCCATCAAAAAGTAGGCAAAGGATATGAACAGATAACTTCTCAAAAGAAGACATTTATGCTGCCAACAGACACAAGAAAAAATGCTCATTGTCACTGGTCAACAGAGAAATGCAAATCAAAACCACAATGCGATACCATCTCACGCCAGTTAGAATGGCGATCATTAAAAAGTCAGGAAACAACAGATGCTGGAGAGGATATGGAGAAATAGGAATGCTTTTATACTGTCGGTAGGAGCGTAAATTAGTTCACCATTGTGGAAGACAGTGTGGCAATTCCTCAAGGATCTAGAACTAGAAACACCATTTGACCTAGCCATCCCATTACTGGGTATATACCAAAAGGATTATAAATCATGCTACTATAAAGACACATGCACACACATGTTTACTGCAGCACTATTCACAATAGTAAAGACTTGGAACCAACCCAAATGCCCATCGATGATAGACTGGATAAAGAAAATGTGGCACATATACACCATGGAATACTGTGCAGCCACGAAAAAGGATGAGTTCATGTCCTTTATAGGGACATGGATGAAGCTGGAAACAATAATTCTGAGCAAACTATCACAAGGACAGAAAACCAAACACCGCATATTCTCACTCATAGGTGGATACTGTACAATGAGAACACTTGGACACAGGGCGGACATCACACACCAGGGCCTGTCATGGGGTGGGGGGCTGGGGGAGGGATAGCATTAGGAGAAATATCTAATGTAAATAATGAGTTGATGGGTACAGCAAACCAACATGGCACATGTATACCTGTGTAACAAACCTGCACGTTGTGCACATGTACCCTAGAACTTAAAGTATAATAATAATAAAAAAAAAGAATTTCAGGATTTAGATTATATTCCAAGTACCTAAAACATGCTATTAGGTGCCATCATTTAACATATGTCTATTCTGATATTTACAGCAGTATCTTATCTAATCCTAACCACAAAACAATAAGTAGGTTATCATTATCCTCAGATGAAAACAATATCTGGGACTCACAGAGAGTAAGTAACTTATAATAAGATCCCAAAGGAAGCAAGATGAAGACTTCAGATATAAGCCCACATCTTTAGCTCCCAAGGCCATGATCCTTCTGCTACACCAGGCTATATCTTTATAAAAACTTTATCTCTATTTTTGGCCACATCCCTTTCAAAACCACTTAATGTTGTACCAAACCTTTGGTTAACCAAGTAGTAGGTGATAAAAATATTAAATGCAGACAACTGTCATTTTAGATCATTTTAAGATGACTTTGTCACTGAAGATTATTTCCCAGGTAATTCCATTTGCCAACGGAATTAGTTACAGTCTCTTATCCCCCAAAGATTACACATTTTCCCCAGACTCCTCAGGGTGAAATCTGGTCTGGGATTTAGTGTCTCTAGATCTTCTGCTGTCTAAGCAGAACAGCTCTTATCTCTTTCCACAGTGGATGTGTTCCTGCTCTCTCATTTTTGGCTTGAAAATAGCCATCTATCTGGAGAAATGTACTCCTTATTTAGGCTAAAGCATGATGAAAGGCCTTGGGGTTATTTGTTTATCTTCCAAATAGGTACAGGGAGAGCCCAGCAAGGCTATAAAATCTTAAGCTTCCTGATTCTCCCTTGCCAAAAGGATTAGGCTCAGAGCTGGAGGACTTTCTCGGGAGAAGATAAGATAGTGTGTCTGTATTACCATTCGCTCCTGCCAAGTTCCTGCTCTGCAATAAGCCAGCTTTCTTGTTAATGGCCATCTCACTCCTTCTCTCCTGGAATTGCACCTTGATTGTGGATTTTTCCTTCTTTAACCTACAGTCAAAACATTATGAGTTGTTTTTCACTCTCTCACTCTAGATCCTTGGGTTTCTTCTTAGATCTGGCTATGGTGGTAATTTTTCCATGGACCCTGTATAGTCTGGCAAACAATCTCATTATTTTATATTTTAAAAAGGAGTTGGGTTCTAAAAGACAATGTTCTTTTAATCTTTCCATTCTTCATTTTAAGGAAAATGCAGTATTTTTATCATCATGCTTAGCAAATCTCTGATATTTGGAGGATGATAGGTATCTTCTTCTCCTGCTCCTTTCAAACATATTTTTATAATAACATCAAAACGCACCTGAAAAACTGATACAAAACTCAAGCTTCCTCTCTTGATGATGATTTCAAAACAGAGATGAAATAAATGCACAAGAGATGCAATCTAACTGAAACTCAATTTTATTTATTAAAAAAATATTACAAATTTTATCTTAAAACTAGATTATTTATAGAAAAAAAGCCTACAAGTAATATATGGTTTTTAATACCAGCCTCTCTACTGCCCACATGATCTCGGTTGTTGGTTACAGTACTGGGGTATGGCTGTTTAGGAGGTGTGGGAATGGATTTTAGACATATTGTGATACGTTACACACAAGGTTATCTGCAAAAATGCAGAGAAAGCATTCAGTCTCTTTTTGCCCCCAACTTTTAATAGAAGCATTTCCCATCTTTTTCTGCTTTCAAGTCACCTGGCCCTGCCGCCTGCTGGCCCTACCACCACCATTACACAGTCCTTACCTTCTCAGTGGACCTTTGCAGAGGCACCATCCTGACCCCAAGAAATGGATGGGCTATATTGTTTGTCACTTCCAAATCCAGCACACAAGTACTAAGTGACCACTATGTGCTAGTCCCTGATTTCACAGAGCTGATGCTACTATGTCATTTCCCTCCCTCTTTAGTTATTGCTGCTAACAGCACGGTTAGTTGAGAAACTGGCCAAAGCCCATAACCAAGAATGGACAGGGGAAGGCTTCCAACCAAAACTGAAACTCCTAAGCAAACATGATACTGCTCCTGAGGTTTATCACAATTACATTAGGAGAGTTTTTCCTCTCCCATTCCTGTTCTTTCACTTCATCTAATACATTTCCCAAGAGAATAAGCAATAGAAAATAAAATAGAATAAGGTACCTTAAGTTAGTGGATATTCTAAATGATAAGGCATTAATACAGATGAAATGGGTATCTTGCACTCTTAAAATTAATAAATGCTACATAAAATGTGACATGTAGCTGAATATAAGTATATGATGATATAAATACATCAGCATCTGAATTTATATGTACATGATTTTTTTCTTCTTTTGCAAATGAACTTTAGCCATTGGTCATTACAAAGATCAGAGTAATTGTCTTATCCAGGGAAACCCACTTTAGGAAAATGTGTCCATTTGGAGTACACATTTCCAACAAGTAAGCAGAAGGCTTTGCCCAGCTCATGCCAGTTGGGATTGGGAAAGTAGGGGGGATAACTAAATATTCCTTTTAAGAAGGGTTACCACCAGAATTGTCTCACTCTTACAATCCACATTAACAATTTTAAAGGTGAAATGTTTCCAAAGCCGGAAATATACTAAGGCATTGTCTACTGAGGAATAATGGAAAATTCTGCCTACATAAAGAGAATTAATGAAAATCAGAATTTGCATTTTAGAGAACATATTAGGAAAACTTGGCAGAGGTGAAAAGTATTCTCTGTCATCTTATTACAGTTTTATTGCCATCATCTCACTTTCTGGTACTTTGCAAAGGAACAGTTCCCCCTGACAAGTACGCTTTGCTCTCAGAGACCTACTGATGCCCTAATGATGCTGCAAATGTGATGGTGAAATCCAGACATTCCGCTTATGGACTGTTCATATTAAAACATGACCGTTCAGTTTCTCCAGCACAGACACCTCCCTGTCTCATCCAGGTGTCAGTTATCATGGCCAGAACAAGCGTGGCAGGTGAAGACCACCACTATGGAATTCCTGCCACCCAGGGCTCTGCTGCCAGGTGACTTCACCCCTGCTCAAGAGATTACAGCAGTTTAGAAGTTCATCCCTGTTTCACCTGACCTTCCCCACTCCTACCCAGCATCACTTCTGCTTAGAGAGCAGAGAAATCACAGAAGTTGGTCCTTGTTGAATGCTGTTGGTCCTGACCGAAGTGGCCACTGGTCCCTAAAATACCATAATCTGGTAAGAACAGAGCCATGCACAGGAAGCAAGCCAGGCTTGCTTCCATTCCTCCTGACACGAGTTGCCCACCTAGTCAGAAAACTCTCAACCACTGCTGACTGAACGAGGCCTTTTCCTCTCTCTCCCACTCCAAAGATCAGAGCAATAGTCTCCATAAAGCAGGTAGTGTAAAGAAATTGATTATGACTTAACTAACTAGAAGAATAATATAGAGGTATTGCAACTAGCAATCTCATAAGCCCTAACACAATAGTAATATTTACTTTATGCTGCCAGTCAATTCAACTGGCTGCTAAAATGTACTTGGGTAACTAACCCAAGAAATGTATAAAGTAAATATTTGGGTTTTTTTGATGTTGTTGCTGTTGTTTTTTAAGATGGAGATTCACTCTGTTGCCCAGGCTGGAGTGCAATGGCACCATCTCAGCTCACCGCAACCTCCGCCTCCCAGGTTCAAGCGATTCTCCTGCCTCAACCTCCTGAGTAGTTGTGATTACAGGTGCCCACCACCACATTCGGTGAATTTTTTTATTTTTAGTAGAGACAGGGTTTATGCCATGTTGGTCAGGCTGGTCTCAAACTTCTGACCTCAGGTGATCCACCAGCCTTGGCCTCCCAAAGTGCTGGGATTACAAGCGTGAGCCACCGCACCTGGCCTAAAGTAAATGATTTTTATAGACTGTTCTCCAACAAACAAACAAACAGTAACCAAATGTCTCAAAATGTTAAATTATCTGTTTAAACATACTATTCCAAACATTATATGCTGTGATATAAGATTATAATAAAAAGGAAGACCCAGCGTCTGGAGTGACACACCTCAAGGAGCAGGGAGCTTGCAGGTGACATGTTCTTTAAAGACACAGGGAGTGTCACAATGGCTATTATAAAAAAGATGAGAGGTGAATGTTAGTGAGGATGTGGGGAAAAGGGAACCCTAGCACACTACTGGTGGGAATGTAAATCAATACAGCCATTATTCAAAACAGCATACAGGTTCCTTAAAATAAAAAAATAGAACTACCATATGATCCAGCAATCCCACTTCTGGGTACATATCCAGAGTTCAAAGAGACATCCACACTCCCATGTTTATTACAGCATTATTCACAATAGTCAAGTTATGGGATCAACTTAAGTGTCCAGCAATGGATGAATAGATAAAGAAACTGTTGTGTATATACACAAAGGAATATTATTCAGCTATAAAATAGAAGGAAATCCTGTCACCTGTGACAACATGGATGAACCTGGAGAACATTATGACAAGTGAAATAAGCCAGCACAGAAAGACAAATACCATGTTCTCACTTACATTTGGAATTTAAAACAGTCAAACAGAGTAGAGATGGTGGTTACTAGAGACTGAGGAGTCAGGGGAATGAAGAGATGGTGGCCAAAGGGCCTGTTCAGTTAGACAGGAGGAAGAACTGATAAGTATTCCAAGTGAACAGAAAAGACACAAGCAGTGTGTCTCCTGACTTTGCTTTGGGTTTTTACTCTCCCTTACTCTAGCACCCTAGCATAGGTATCTTTTGTGCCTTACCCTGAAGTGGAACAAATAAGGAAAAGTGCAGAGAAGGTAGAGTGGGAAGGATAAATTATTTTTCTTTGTCTATGACAGTTTTTTTCTTATTCTACTTCAGAAAAGAACCACTTGGAAACAGGCGTGAGACTAGAGAAGTTGCTAACTGAGCAATTTGAATATTCAGAGGACACCCACCCTACGAGCTTGAATTATGGGATCCTGGAAGGACACTTGATGCCAAATTGGCCTGAAGCAAGTGAAGAAGAAGCCTGAGGATGTCTGGCCCCTCAAGAATCCAGGATAACTTTTTAAGGAACTCTCTCATTAAGTTCTAGGAATAAAGTCAAGCTTAATCAAGCTGTGAAAAACGGAGAGAAGTTGTTCCTTAGATCTGATTTTCTTTTAAAAACATACTCCCTTGAGCTCCTCTTGGAAGCGAGGACCTTATAATATTGTTTGAGTTCAACTAAACTGTGCTGGAGTACAGACCTCATTACTTTAGAATCTATGTGTGTATGTGTGTGGTAATATCATTTTCCTTTTTAGAAAACCAGAGCTTATTTCCAAACTCTTACATTTTAGGAACCAAAACGTTTACAGGTTAAATCTACAACCATAAACATCTGGAATGATGTTAAAGAACGAATCTAGTCAACTGCCTGAATTGTTTATTCCAATTGCTGTACTTTGATAAATGTAACTACGATACCTAGTCAGTTTTCCAGATTTGTTCACTTCCTCATGGTAAGATTCAATTCAACATGTCGTAAACCTGAAAGAATTCTTGTTGCCAAGATCAAAGTATTCTAGTCATTTCACAGGAAAACTGATGTATAAGCAAATCGACCATCTAGGAATTAAAGTAATATAAAGCACCAGACCAAGTAAAAAACTACTGATGGGCCAGGCATGGTGTCTCATGCCTGTAATCTCAGCACTTTGGAAGGCTAGAAGGCAGGATTGTTTGAGGCCAGGAGTTTGAGACTAGCCTGGGTAAAATAGCAAGACCCTGTTTCTAAAAAAAAAAAAAAAAAAAAACCCAACTATTGATAATAATTATGATAAAAACAAAAGAATAAATCAGAACAGAAGGAAAACAAGGAGAACCTGATGCAAACCAATACCCTTTCCTGGTTGGGTGCAAAAAATAATAATATTTTGTATATAAATAGCCTCACCCAACAAGAAATTTTATGTCTCTTTTTAGAAGAAGATGAATTATCTTTGTAAAAATGTTCCGCAGATGTGCAGTTACTCCCAGATGCATGTGATGGGGCCCAATATTAACTGTGCTTTAGAAATTACAATCTCATAAAGAGAGTGACTTTGCTACCACTGAGACTGGTTTCTTAAAATAGCCAGCTCAACTACTGTTGTCCAGATGTATTTTCGTCTTTGTCTATCTCTACTGTGAATTATTTAAAACAGTGTATTCTGTAGTTTGAATATAGCCCACATTTCAAATTAAGTTCACAAAATTTTGTGCTCAATGTACAATTTCCATTTAATAGAAATAGTTCTATAAGTCCATTGTATCACTGAAAGGCAATATGAAGCTAAACACAAGAATATTTCTAAAACCCCCATTTTATCCCAGGAAAAATTAATCTTTGAACAAAAATATCATGCAAATATTTATTTGCAAAGAATTATGAGCATGATCTAGAAAACCACATTTATAAACAAACTCGTTGGGCTGTTTTAAAAGGCTCTCCACCAACATGGTTCTTTCATGTTGTTTTAATTACTTTTGTAGAAATGTATTGTGTATGCAAGACCTACATGCTTTTTGGCTGGATAGGAAAGCTCCATTTTTAAAAAGTAAAGATGTGTTACAGTATTGCTACTATAGTAATTTATTGAGATCAAATTCTTCCAATAGCTCAGCTACCTCCTACAGGGACAAATTTTCTGAAAAACAAATGGAGCAAATGGAGAAAGAAGGAAGTTCAGATCATAGGATTGGAAATCTAGACATTCACCTCTGCCCTCTCTGAATTACTGGAAATGTTTCAGGTCAAACAATAATTTATGGGCCCTCCTAGTGGCCTTTGATTTCATGATACTGGTTTTTAGGTCTCTAAATCCATTCCAAGGCAATTCTAAGCAAAATTTAGAAGCCCTGTGTGTTTAACATTACCCGTATCAGTTTCCTTGGCTCCACTCTAATTGCCACTTATTCAATAAGCTGGTAAAAATTATAACAGCTGCCACCAAACCAACATATGCACCCATGCCCAACCAATTTATAAATAAGTACATATTTGTACCTAAGTAGATATGTTAGACTTACTCTACTGTATTTTGACAGTGTGGTCTTATGATGTTATATGGATTGATGTCTCCATTAAAGAAAGTTAATATTTCTGTGACAATTATCTGGGGAAAGGAAGTTCCTCAGACAGAAAATCCAACCTTGGATGACAGACTTTCAATTCATTCATTCGCCCATTCATTCATTCATTGAATATTTATTGAATGCTTACTACCTATCTGGCAGTGTTCTCAGCCCAAATCATTGCCCAAAACTAGAAACTGTATATCCAGCTGCCCATTCAGTGTTTCCACAAAAGTACCTAATGGACATCTTCAAGTCTACGTGTGCACAACTAACCTTACATTGCAACTTCCCACTGTGTGCCACCCACTCCTCCCCATGTCAGCCGATGGCAATTCTATGCTTCCAGTTGCACAAACCAAAAGACTTGATGCCTTTCTTCCTTTCACAGTACACATCCTATCTATCAGGAAATCTTGTTGGCTCCTCCTTCAAAATATATCCAGAGACTGACTTCTTTCCACCATTTTAACCGCTGTCACCATGCTCTCATCCACCATCGTCTCTACACCGGCACCTCAGCTTTCACCTTGCCTCCCTATAGTCCGTTCTCAGCACCACCCCACAGATATTTCTGATAAAATTTAAGTTCAAATCATGCCACTTATCTGCTCAACACCCTCCATTGGTTCTGCCTTTCACTCAAGAAAAGCCAAACTTCTTATTATGGCCTTTAAGGTTCCCATGACCCCTCATCCCTCCTACCTCTCTGAGATCATCCTTTCTCTTGATGGCAGCCTCTGCACCCTCCCTCTAATTAGCACTCTCCTCTAATTATCTAATAGTGACTAACTTAAGGTTGAGGTGCTGGTTCTTCTCTCTGCCTCCTGCTCTCCCTCTATATATTCATGTGGTTCATTTGTGCACCTCTTTCAAACCTTGTCTTAAATTTCACCTTCTCTATGAGGCTTCCCTTACCACCCTATTTTGCATTGCAAAAATACCCCACTCCACCACTCCCTCCCACAAACATAAAAACTCCCTGCTGGAATTTCCAGTCCCCTTTTACCTATCTATCATGTTCTGTAGCATTTATTTCACTCTAACCAAACTTTTTTTATGTTTTGTTATTGTCTGTTACTTAAAAATGTTTTGTTTTTGTCTCTTTGGCTTCCTGATGTATCCCAAGCATCTGGCATAGGGTGGATGCTCAGTGAAAAAATTCTTCAGTGAAAGAATGTGAGTAAAACAGATGTGATCTCTGCCATTGAGAAAGTTACAGTCCACAGGAGTGATAACTCCTATCTCTTGAGACTTTCCCTTGTGGTTGGCATCTCTATGGGCCTAGAGGGGCCTAAATATGCTACAGGACATCCCCAGGCCAGGGAGAAAGGGTGGCCCCTGCCACACACCTGGCCTGGAGCTGCTGGATTACAACTTGAAGACAGAGTGGTTATTCCTTAAAATCCCAATTACTTAATTTCATGTTCTTATTTCGCTTTACCTTCAGGTATCCGTAAATGGTTAACAAAATCTTATTTGAATGTTGCTGCTTGCATTTTATTGTGCTCTGAAGAATTCTCAGAAGCAATGTATCATCATTTACAGTCAGTCCAATAATGGAGGCAGCACTGCCAGAGATCAGCTTAAATGTGGAGTCACGGGGCAAGAGGACTCTACTGAGGACAAGGTCAGGGGGCATCACCCCTCCTCTCTCAACACTGGCTTCTGCACCCTTCCTCTAACTGGAAGAGTTGCCCTATCTGCACAGCTCCACAAGTCCACTCTTGGAAATGGATGGAATTTTCTCAGGTTGCCGGTGGGTTTCCTTAACAGCCTTCATGCTGCACACTGCAAGCAGTGCCGTGCACCTCAATCTGCTCTGCCCCATGTGACCTCACCTCCTACAGTGGCTCATATTCAACCTACCCCCAAACTTGTGAAAATTTTTACTTTCTCAGAGAAGGTGGGCTCAAAGAGTCATTAGGAGGTAAAATCAATACTTTTTAATCCAATGGATTTCTAATGTATTGCTACTTGGTAATGTGACTATCTTGGGTAACCTGGAAGAAACCTGTTGGGTCAGGAGGGCCTTCCAGGCCTCCTAGGCCATGCGTTATTGACATCTCAGGACTCGCCACCATGATAAAGCTCCTTCTCAATGTGGTGCCCTGCTCAAGGAGCTCACATTTGGTGCTTGGGAATATTAATGTTCTGGAAAACTCAGGAAGAAAGGAAAACTAGATCATCCAATTATTTCCTGATGATAAGAAATTGGGGTAAAAGGATAACTAACTGTTTAAAGTCATAAAAGTGCCATTTAACAAAATAGTCACATTCTACAAAAATAGTGATTCTCTTCTATGCCTAAGCAATGTAGTCATCTGAAGAAATTCTTTCACTTACCTTTGTAGACTCCCCAGAGCCTATTACAGTGTCTGGCTAAATAGATGCTCAATAAATGTCAACCAAACATCAACCCTACATCTGCTCAGCCAACAAAGTCAGAATACAGAGCTCACATTGTCTCCTCATACACCTAAGGTGTGTTGTACAGTTAGGCCTTTAGTCCCCTAAACAACCAAGCAAACAGGCAAACCATTTTCTCCCAATTAATTGACAGAGGTCAATAACATTATACAACAGGTATGGTTGAGACATTTATTTTCCAGAAGCTAAATCTAATAACACTTGCAATTTCTCTTCGATTTTTAAATTTGAACTTCATTGGAAAACAATTCAGCTATGATTTACTATAGAACTATACTTGGTAAAGTCCTGGACTACAAACCTATAAATTTTCAACCGCATTGAAATCCTCCAACTTGTTTTACGTTTCTCTCAGGTCTTCTCAACTTATCTCTTCTAATGCTGTCTTAAAAGGAAGAGTCACTGATATGACATCAGTTCAAAGTTCTATCAAGCTTAGGCACACAGAACATAAGCTTTCTGATTTGTTATTTTTACAGATTATTTCAGAAATGTAACAAGTCTGAATTGGAACTATACATGTAAAATTAACAATGCATTTTTAACAAGACAGCATAAAAATGTAAAATATTTTATTAATGATTTTTATATTAAGTACATGGTGAAATGATAATGTTTTAGATATAGTGGGTTAAATAAAGTATATTATTGAATTTAAAAAAATATTTCAATAGAGTAAATTCAGGGTTTTCTTTTTAAAATCATTTTTGTGCCACAGATCTCTGTAAGAGTTTGGTCAAGTCAATAGACAAATGAATACAATAAAATACATAGAATTTAAAAGAAAATCAAATATTATTAGTTTTGACATGCCAATACAGAGATTTCTATTGCCTGAAATATAAATCTGTGAATAGGGGTCTTAACTATTCATATTATAACTGTTGTAGAGTACCATCTCTAATATGCCTAGATTGACTTTAAAATTTAATATAGGATTAATGATTTAGCCAATTGAAGTTACAGGCTATAAAATAGATATGGTAATATTTTCACTTTGTTAAATAAAAAATTGTTTATGACACTTGTTCGCTAAAGATGGTAAGGAAGATGTTATTCAAGAGAGATTACTGCAATGAAGGTTTTGCACTGGGGAAAAGAGATGGGGCTCAACTCCAAATACAACAAAGACAAGTAGGGATTTATAGCAAGGAACAGAGTCAAGGTCAGTGGAGGGAACATAACCAAGATTAAATATCAAGGCCGGGGAATTCTTGAGAGCTGGACTCACAGGATTCTTGCTGAAGACGGGCCAAGGTAATAAGTTATAAAGAGTGAGAGCATAAGGAATTTGATCAGACATGGAGGGTGATCAGATTCTAAAGGCAGGGGATTTTTCACTAACCTGACTGTATTAGTCCATTTTTACACTGCTATGAAGAAATGCCTGAGAGTGGGCAATTTATAAGGCAAAAGAGGTTGAATGGACTCTTTTTACATTGCTGGGAAGGCCTCACAATGATGACAGAAGGTGAATGAGGAGCAAAGTCACGTCTTACATGGCGCGGGTGGGAGTGTGTATGCAGGGGAACTGCCCCTTATAAAACCATCAGATCTTGCAAGACGTATTCAATATCATGAGAACAGCATGGGAAAACCAGCCCCCATAATTCAACTACCTCCCACTGAATCCCTCCCATGACACATGGGAATTATGGGAGCTACAATTCAAGATGAGATTTGGGGGGGACAGAGCCAAACCATATCACTGCCCTAGCAGGATTCTTGCTAAAACTGAATGAAGTGGGCCAATGACAGAGCCCAAGGACAATACCTAGATAGAAAGAGGATTCAGAGGAGTCTGACTCAAATTTGGTCAAGGAGTGAATTTTTGTCAGTCTAAATAAATAAACTTAGCAATCTCGGTGTTAATCTCTCTTGGAGGACCATCCTTATACTGTGCCTGGTTTGCCACATGGTGAGTCTCCTCTATCAATATGACGCAGACTCAAACTTTCCCAAATTCCTCCCAAATCAAGTTAATTTTAATTCACTAAGAAGTTCGTGAGAATGTTTAGGTAAAGTTGCAACAGGGTGCTCTCGTTTCTATATAAATGGCTTTCTTCTATCACCTGAAATTTTATATATTTTTCCCCTTCTCTATAAATATCTGGAATATATCAGTGAATAAATAAATGATCTTTCTTCTTGCTTTTCTCCTCTCAGCCAGATAAAACCAGTGAAAAAATTCTCTTGGTCCTTGTTCTCTTGGAGGATGAAGGTGCAGCTCTCTTGACTTGACATAGTTTGGGTCTAGGAATTACTCTAGAGAAGACTTGTGGCTTTCTTATCAGAGACACTTTCTAGAATTACTGAGGTCTTAAGGTACTGCCTGAGGTGGAGATGACAGCAGAAAAGGTAAATGAAGTTGAGAGTTAGTTAATAATAATAAAATTTATTTATAACTTACCTGTAATAATTATCATCATTATTATAAATATATTGAGTTCACTTGTTGAGTAATATTAAATGTAATATTTGTGGGACATGTCCTAATTTTGAATTTTATTGAAAGATAGTATGTACATTTCATGTATTTGTACATGCATATGCAAAGTTTTTTCAACAAATATTTGTAAGTGCCTACTCAATGTCAGACACTATGTAAACGGTTATTTACCTATTAAGTTTATCTTACTGCCCTGGGAACTCTGGAAACACCAAATTTAAAACATTAAAACTATGTTGATGTGCTCCACCCAAATAAGCTTCTGACATATTCCAGCTCTAATTCTATTCAGCACAAAATTTCTAGCAGTAACAGTGGCTATTATCATTTAGCTTTCAAATATATTGTAATTACATATTTAAAACTCAATCACCAAAATCTCACCATTAGAAAATTGTAAAAGGTATGAAAATGTCAGTCCCCAAAACACAATAATTTAGTAATTTAAAAGTGAAAGCATAAATTTGCTGGAGAAAGTAACATTTTACCTTGGCTCTTGTTTGCCTTCTGAAGAAAGGAGTATGGGTGGTTAATTTTTAGGCAAGGCCGTTTCCATTTTGTTTTACCAATTAAAAATATGCTAATTAACGCTGGAGTTCAAAGACTTTTACCAAAAGGGATATGATGGGGTCATTCCCATGCTTGCAGTTTATTTGGTTGATAGCATGCCTTATAATTGTGAGAAACAGAAAACACTCAAATGAATGCACACCTCCCTAGGACATTTCACAGTGTCTTTCAGCATAGCAATAAAATTAAACAACTCCCTAAACATGTATGTTATGAATAGGGCCTTTTGCTAAGTAAAGATGATTTGTTTCTAATACTAAAGCCAGTATCTCACTTTCTGGAAAGATAACTGAACCCAACAGCTATTGGTTGGTTAGAATTTACTTTACATTATTTTCAAAATGTCAAAAAAGAAACTTTTTTCTTCTTGCCTGTTATTTTTCCAGTTCGTTTTTAAAACAAAGTGTTCATTTGGGGCCATGACAGCTAAAATAGAAATGTCTTTGGCATAAACTCAGCTCTCTAGCCTGCAGGCAAAATATAAAATTGTTGTTAAATTGGAGTGGACCAGAAAGCGGATGATAAAACTCGTCCATGGAACTTCTGTTAATAACAAACATTTGTCCCGTGACACGTACTCTAAGTAACAACACATGACAGGGGATGGATGTGTCACTGTCCTAAACAGCAGGTTTTCGTGCCTATAAGGCAACAAGTCAAGTTCACCTACACCTTCAGTTGTGGCTTCCTATGAATCTGTTGGGGTTTTCATTAAATGTCCTTTTTTAAACTTGGAAAGACTTGGGAAGACAATTCTCAGGTGTATGGGTCTAGGTTGAGCTGCCTTTAGAGTTTTAGAGGCAGCTTGGGTTGTTGTGTCTGGTTCTATTTTCAACTGCAGCAGCATTTGCTGTTTCCTAAAAGTCATGCCATTTAAGCATTTTGCCTCCATTTCTTTTTCACTCAGTTGTCAGAAAGAGAGAGGAGGCAATTCTGAAAAAGGCAGATAGATGGTAGCAGAAGGGACCATGTTGATACCAGATAAAACGAGTGAAAAACCAGTAGAGGCATTAAGGCCTTCCCGTTTTCTGGCATTGTTTCATCGTATTTACTGAATCTAAGACATCATGGATGGTGAAATGCACCATTATTTTATGCACTGACCAAAACTCTCCTTGACCAAAGTTCAGTCAGGTTCCTCTGAGCCCTCTTCCTAACTAAGGTCTCAGCCTGGCTTCCATCCTTGCTGGACCTGCAAAGCCCAGTTGCAGCAAGAATCCTATTAAGTTAGTTTATTAAAACTTCCCGTATGTACTCTTGATGTCTATTCTTGGTCAGTTTTCATCCACTGAACCCCCCCGCCCCTGCTACCCTGTTCCTTAGCTGTACCTCCCCACTTGTCCTTGCTGTATTCAGAATTGAGCTCAGTCCTACACTGAGGTTTCTTTTCCCATATTACAATCGCTCCTAAATAAAACGTGTTCCAACTGCTTTAAATACTGTCTGGCTCAGGTTCTCTTTACAGAAAAGAAGATACATTTCCAATCAATCCCAGATGCAAAACCTTAATGATAGTCCTCTGTGAAGCCTGGGTGGGCCACACAGCCTTTGTCCGGAAATTTCTTTTTTATATACTACAAACTATTTGGCATTTTCTCTTGCCTTTGGTTGCACTGCTTGGCCTGTAATAAGAATTCTTTTGTACTTATCTCAGTAACAAAATGTAACAAAGCCTCATAGACCTGTAAGATTTCCCCTTCTCAGGTCTCCTAAAGCACTTGGATCCTCTTTCCAAGAAAAGAAGGACATGCAGTCATTACTCCTACAAGGAACTTTTGCTTCACTAATATCAAAGTCATGGCAAGTTGCTGTTTCCCTGTCTTTCTGCATATTAAAGTCACTTTTTGTGTCAATACTGAGTAACAGCATAATCTTATTGAAGATGTTTTAAATAGTAACTTAAAACCAATGCCTTTGTTGGTGTTGAACCTTTCCAACACTAGAAATAAAATCAATTGATATAACAACATAAACAGTTATGACCAAGTTTGCAGGCAGTACCCACTAAACTCCCCATGGCTGCTGCCCAGTGACAGCAAATCTAAGATGCCTCCCAATTTTAGAGATGCTAAAATACGAGAGAAATGTTTATGACAGAATTCGTGCCACACAGTGTTACCCATCCACACATTGTACAGGAGTGGTAAACTCAAATGCGCACAGGAACAATGAAATCAGGTATGTCAGCCCAATTCTATGTAAGAAACATGTACCCTCTACACCAAATATTTATTTCACTTTTAACAGAAGCATGGCTTCAAAGGAATATTGAATACTATAAAAAAGCACCAAGCCCCTGTGGTGGCTTCACAATAGGGAACTAGAGAAAACTGAGGAACGCATGTTTCATCTAAAGGAAGCAGATACCACACAGCTCATATCAAACATTATCATGTCAGTCATCCTTAAGACTTTGGAGGCAGTATTGTACAGTCTTCTGATTTCTGAAGATAAATAGGAAATCTGAATTTGTAGGTGAAATCCCTTAAAAATTCACTCAAAAATTTTAAAATGCCAGGCATGCCTCACAAAGCAAATCTACGTAACACTTTTGGTTCCTCGTTCACCAATTTGTGGCCTATGTAAGATACACCTAACATGCATGGGTCACCCATGTTCTAAACATCACCATTTGTCCCATGGGCACGTTTAATCCAAAAACTATCAGCATGACTTGAAAGGTAATCATATCATGGTAACAGCTTTGCCCATGAAGCATGAGGGCATAATAGGTGCCAGTAGAAATACTCCATCAGAAGAGTCATTTGTAGTTCATTTTAGATATGTTTTTCTGTCTACATGTAATAAAACCAATTCACTAGAAGGATTTCAAGCTTGGAACTGAGAACCAGCAGTTTTTCAGAAAGCAAAAATTGATTGTTTTTAAGGCAAAAAGTATTTGTTTAAGAATGAGAATTCCTGCTCTCATTCCCATTCTGATGCTGCTTGGTGCTCCTTGAAAGGCAGCCTCACCACAGCGGACGTGTTGCTATGAACCTCGCAGCTCTCTTGGGGCTGTGTGAGGGGAAGCCCAGACCCAGGACCCAGAAGACCTGGAAGTAGAGGATGCAGCTGAATACTGGCAAATACCCTTTGTGTTGTCCTCTGCTTCCCAGGCCTCAGAAACATGACTTTTTTTTTCCCCTAGGAGAAGGGGGATGGGAGAATGAAGAAATAGAGACTTACTATGGTTCAACTCACTTCATTCATCTCTGATTTAAAAGCTTGGAGTCAGCCAAGATGCTGAATCCTGAACATACCTGCCCTCATAATGGACTTATGACATCCTCTAAGGGTACTTGATTTTCTAGGACTCAATTTTACTATCTATAAAATGAGCAGATAAGATTAAAAAGATGGTGTTTCATCTGTGCTCTGCGAAACTTTAGGGACTCAGATAATTTGCTTAAGGAGAGGACCTTGGTTTTACATCACTTGCATTTGGTCTTAACAGTGAAGCTTCCATTGAATAGGAAAAATACACCTTAAAAAATGCAGTGTTTGAAAACCATTGGCTAGATGATCTAAGTGATCTGTAGTGAGGCCTCTGACACTTTGTAATTACAGAATTTCTTCAACTGGCGTGTACTTTTCAATACTGTTCTCGCAAAGTAAAATGCAGAGACATTTTTCGATTAAGGAATAACTCCAGTTTTACCCAAAATATGAGTCAACATGAAAATTCTGGCAAGGCTGAGTATGAAAAGGTATAAATGGCTTTGATTTCTTTTCTTCCAAATGAAGCTTTCTTTTTTCAGATTTTTTAAGGGATGACAGGCAAAGAGTATGAGTCTGGGAAAGTAGCTTGCACTAGAAAAAAGGAGACCTTATGTCTATTCACTGTCAAACACGTACTCCCTGATTTTGCACATACAAGTGAAGAAGAGAACTGAGAAATTCTCAGCATTTGAAGGTTCTGGACCATTTTCTTCTGGAAATGAAGGAAATTGCAATTAAAATAAACTCCACTATGCAAACCAGGCATAAATCTGACTACTCCTTAAACATACCCAGGGATTTCCCACCCTTTCTGCTTTGCCTGAAATGTCCCTCAGCCCCCTCATCCTCACCTCTCTAAATCCAGGTCACATCCAGGTCGAATGGAATGGTGAGTCCATTTCGAATCTCTTCTTTCCTCAGCCCTTTTCTTCTCAACTCCTGTAGCACCTGTCATCTTTTTTATTTCTATTTTTGGTTTAAACAACAGGAATTCTTTTCTCACTGTTATAGAGGTTAGAAATCCAAGAGCAAGGTATCTGTAGGTTTGGTATCCCCTGAGACCTCTCTTCTTGCTTGCAGATGGTGCCTTCTTGCTGTGTCCCCAAGTGACCTTTCCTCTGTGTACATGCCTCTGGTGTTCCAATTGTCTCTTATACTTACCTTCTACAAATGGCTAGTTTTGTCAAGTCCATATGGACATACATATGGATAACTTTTACCCTCATACTCCTGAAGTTAGGGCCCACTTCTGCTTTTCTGTGTGTGTGTATCCTTCGTGGTTTCTTGCACATATGTAAATAGGTAATCAATAAATCAGTTGAAGGATTAAATGAATAATGTTTGCATCTGTGGGCAAAAGCACTAGTATTACCATATGAGGGATGACAATATGGGCTCAATAATATGGCACTTTGAGAAAAAATGAAAACAACCCAGTTGTTCATATGGTGGTATGAGACTACATAGTATCAAGGCAACAGTGCTTACCATGTAACAGAGAGTGAGGAAAGTCAAATGTCAGTATAATGCTACAAGTTTAATCATATGTTTAAAGAAAACTCATATTTAAAAATCTAGAAAATATTTCAAAAGAATGTTTAGGATGATTGGTTTCAGAGTAGTGTTTCCATCTTTTTGAAGAGTTAATAATGAGGCTTATATTATTTTTAAAATGAAAAATATAATAAAAATCAACATGTTTTAAGTGTTTTTGCTAAAAGTGGTATAAAATCAGTGGAATTTTGTTATAACAGAATTAGAGCCCCATATGATTGACATTTTTAGAAGAAAGCATTTTATAGCAAATGTTCTTTTTTTTTGGTAGTTCATAGACTAAAAGCTGCTAAGCCCCTTTTGGAGGTTTCATCATGGGACTTCCTCTTCATAAATTCCATCTCATAGAGAACGGTGTTGTACCAACATGTCTGTGTCTTGCTACCAAAGAAAATTTCATAAGCAAACTGAAACAATTTGTTTCCTAGTGTACGTTTATCCTCATTAAGAGCACAGAGAGCTTAAAAACATATGGTAATTATCTCAGATGTCTCTAAAACACTTTCATGCTTTAAGCCATGGCCTGGATTAGGTCCTGAAAGATCCAACCTAGCAAAAGCAACAAAGTCTACTAGTAACCCAAGGAAAAGCCTCAAAACATTTTGTCCTCTGGCAAGTACTGACCTGGATCTGGTGGTTGAGAAGCCACTAGACAGCATTTCCAGGGATGGGGGCATGTCTGCTCCTGACCCAGCTTTAAAGGAGTGTGTGTGTGTGTGGTATGTGTGTGTGTTTATTTTAAGAGAGTATACTTCCCCAAAGACAAAAAAAGGAGATAGGATATTTTACCACTTTTTAAAAGAAGAACCCAGTTACTTCACAAGACTTTCCGAAAGGAATGTGTCTAAAATAACATATTCCACCTCGTATTTCTACAGCTTGAAATACACACAAATTATCCCAAACTCATCTTCTTACCTCAATTCTGTTACTGCCCCTAAGTCACCAAGAAAATGCCCCATGGAGTAAAATAAAATTCTAATGTAATCTCTTTCCAGCTCTTTGCTGTGTGACATAGTCCCATGGAATTATGTACCTTCTCAAATCTGTTGTAGACATCCTGGAAACTTGTTCATTTTCTTGATTACAAAAACAGCCTTTCCACACCCTTTCCCTTTCTCCTACCTTTTTCCTACATCGGATGCAGATGTAGGGGTCAGAGTTACAGAAGCCATATTGCAATTAGGAAGGAACAGCTGAAAGGAATGCAGAAATCTTGGATCTAACATTGTAAAATTGCTGAATTTAACTGAATTACCCAGTTCCTCCATTTGTTTTTCTGTTTGTCTGATTCGTTCCCCACTGTTCTTGAGCCCCCATGTGAAAACACATCAATTTGCAGACACGCCTATGATGCACATTGCATTACACCAGTGTTTACCAGTGTAAGTGTCCTCGGAATATGTGTTTGATGATATAATCCACCAAAATAGTGGGATGAAGACATGGTGTAGAGATAATTTTGTGATCAATATATTTGGGGAAAAAAAAGGATACTCTGATCCCCTTCTAGAGCTTCACAATGCACAAAAAACTGTTACAGACTTTGAAAAGGAGAAATACTATTGCAGAGAAATCTAAGCAACATTCAGAAGCTTCCCAATTTTATTGACCAAGGAACTAATATTAAAATTAATCCCTTTGTCATCTACAGTGTGTCCCTCAGAATTAGGGTTCTGAGGACCATGTGTGGGAACCACTGTACTACATCCATCCATAATTATTTTAATAATTATCATTTTATGCTTTCTTATTTACAAATGATCCATATGTTCTGACAAATTTTAGATAAACTCCTAGGAATTCAAACCAACGGAAATGTTGACACATACCAGACAAAGGCAGGTATAATGAAATATGTGATTACTTCTGGCTAGTTACAAATTCCCCATTTTCTTTGGCTAGCAGATGCTGTCATTGACACTGTCAGCAATTATAACCTACATCTGCATTTCTGGATGAGACAACTCTTCTTAGGCAAAGTGCTTAAGACTTGTATTCCTTGATGAATCTTTGCTGCTGTTCTCTGTAAGGACAATTTCTGAGGTTCTGGGAAACCAGCGATTCTCTTGAATCTATGATATATTTGGTTTGTCACGTATTCTTAAGGTCCTTCTTCACCTTTCTTGCTGAACTTGCTTTCCCTTTGGGTAGAGTTTGTTCTCTGCCAAGACCTCCAGTTTGTTCTCTGACAGACCTCCAAGGAACTGTAGGTTGTAATCAACCACCCCCAGCATCCTTTTCCAAATTACTTACTCTGTGCCATGAGCCCAACTGTAGCTATCGGGGTGTGTTTGTTTTTTCCCTTTGCTCTCTTCACATTGTCTCAATTTTTGAGCCAGAATAATTTAAGCACTAGGGTCTTGTCGGGTTTTGCAACCATGAACAGCCTTACAAAGTCTAGGCGTTTTGCCAGAAATCTAAACTTTGTTGAACTATGTTAAAAGGTTAAGCGTTTCACAGAGTTCGGCCTCCCCCACCCCCACCACACTCCCTGCCTCTGCCTTGTTGGTAAATGTCTGCGTTATCAAGAAATGGAATAACTAATAATGTGCTGGATAGAACATTTTCAGTCATCACACTGTGACCATAGTCGTGTTAAAACCCCCAAACAAATGTTATTCACACATCTCTCCTTAATCAAAACGCTGAGGACAGAGAGTCATTGTTGTCATTTCAAGATGAAATGCTACACACTTTCCATAAAATATAAGTTTTAAAATAAAGCTCTTATCAATTATTTGTAAAAATTTCTATGTTAACCAAACAGCTTCACTAAAATGAATGTTGATGAGTAAAAATAAATCAAAACCTCTCCAGACTGGAGGGAAGTACTGGTTCCTTGGTCCCTAGTTTTGAAAGCTCCCTGTGATTATTTCCTGGAACACCAAAAGCTGGTTTACTCTTAGGATGCTTCCGAGGTTTTCAAGTGCACAGTCAACGAGTCTAATGAAGAGAAAGGAAATTTAAAAATGTTTGGGAATTATCCTGGGTCCTCTTGTTTCCTTAGCCCACATCACAGCTAAGAGTAACTGCTGTCAACTTCTCTGACAAAAGAGTTCCCACATTTGCCTAGTTCTCTCCATCCCCACTGTAGCCATCCTGATCCCAGTCACTACCCTCTCTTGCTTGGACTCCCATAATAATATCCTAACTGGCTTCCATTCATCCACTCTGCCTCCATTTTCCCAGAGCAGCCAGGCCATGAGGTCACCAGTGCCTTAAGATAAAAACACAAGCATCTTACCTTGTTTTATTCAGTCTCATCTTAAAGCACTGAAGTCTCACCACTTGGGGGCCTTCTTTCTTTGCTGCAAACACACGAAGCTTATGTCTGACTGAACCACTGGGGGCATGCCCTTCTGTCATCTTTGGCTGGCTGGCTCCCCTCTGTTCTCAGTTCTCAGCTAGTGTTGTCTCCCTAGGAGAGCCTTTCCCAGTCTCACCTCTGTTATTCTCTACATAATCCACTTTTTAAATATTCCACCTGCCTTTCTCTATCTAATATTTTTTCTATTAATCACCTGTCTTCTAACTGCCTCCACTGGTCATGAGCAAGAATCATACCTAGTTTACTGACATATCTCCAGCACCTATAATAGTGCTTGGGGCACCAGAAGAACAAGATAAATATGTATTGAATGAATACATGAGCAAGACCAGAATTAAAAATTGGGTGCTTACTGCAGCTCCTGTGGCTTAGCTATTGAAAGGCATAACACAAACAGTTATTAGGTACTTTTGGGTAAGGGTCTGTCAGGGACTGGACATCTTGATAGATGTTTTAGGGGTGTGCCATGCACATTTGCCAACTGAACCAGAGAAAATACCGTATTTACAGGCACATAAGAAGCTATGTTTGTCTTCTTTTGTGGGGATATTTGTGCCTTTGTCATTTTCAGTATAACCTTTCCAAGACAATCTCCTAAGAAGAAATTTCCCTAAACAAAGAGTATGTATTTTTGCTTAGTGTGCTAAGGTAAATGACTGGGGGATTTTTGCTAGATTGTCACAACTTTATAAGGAGTTTATGAATACTTGATTAAGTAAAGTAACATAGTGCCCTTACTTCTCATCGAATAGCCAACTTACATGACTCATACGCATAGGTTGAAAATTACATCTGCGATCAAAGATCAGAGGCAAAATTGGTCACTGGAAACTACTTAATACACCCTTGGCTTCTAAGCTGGGCTTCATCTAAAGCCAGGATTAACAACGGAAAGCATGACCAGAATGGAATGTGAGGTTTGAACACTGGGGAGAAGATGTCCCCAGGGCTGTGAACTGCCTTTGGTCAGCAGCCCTGGGAGCCAGGCTTGTTTCAGTCTAATGCAATTTTGCTCTCATGATCAATGGGATGGGAGGAAAACTGGGTGAGGGAACACACTGAAATATGTTTTATAAGATAAAAGAGAAAGATCATGTAAGGTCACTTCTGAGAGAATGAAGATAATGACAAATGTATTGATAGAATAAAAAGCGAGGAAATAGGCTGCCTCCAGTTTCATATGTAATAGAGCTTATAGAAGGCACAACTTCTCTGAGATTCATGCCTCCACAGAGGCAGCCAAAGTAGAACCTGATCTGATAAAATTAGTGTCCTGCCATTGATCATACTGTACGTAAAGATACTAGATGATAATAAGGATAAGCAACTTCCTACTCCTAAACTCTCACAAGAGGAAGCATAGGATAAGGAAAAGGACTGCAATCCTTTTTGAAGAATAACATGAAAAGAAAAATTATAGACCTGGATCAAAGAGGGCACCTCTATCTTCACTTATTTATTTAATATGTATTTATTGGGCAATACTTTGTGCCAGGCATTGCATCTGGTACCAGGTACATAAAGATAACTAAGTCATAGATCTTGAAAATAGATTCAGGAAAACACAGACTATAGCAAGCCCTACACAAGTTGAAGATGGTTGCAGCAGAAGTGTCAGACCAAAGAGGGACTGTTAGGTGAGAAGGGAGAAATATGAGCCTGGAAAGGCCGCAAGTCACTTCTGAAAATATTGATTAAATATAGGCATACTTTGTTTTATTGCACTTTGCCTTATTGTACTTCACAATACTGCAATTTTTACAAATTGAAGGTTTGTGGTAACCCTGCATCTGCCAACTCTATGAGACCCACATTTCTAATGTCATGTGCTCACTCTGTGTCTTTGTCACATCTTAGTATTTCAAACATTTTCATTATCATTATATCTGGTATAGTGATCTGTGATCGCTAGTCTTTGGTGTTACTATTGTAATTATCTGGGAGCATCAGGAGCCATGCCCATGTAGGACAGTGAACTTAATCTATAAATGTTGTGTTTCTATTGCTTCACTGACTGGCAATTCCCCCATCGCTCTCCTGTTCCTTAGGCCTCCCTGAGACACAATAACTGAAATTAGGCCATTTAGTAACCATGCAACAACCTCTAAGTGTTCAAGTAAAAGGAAGAGTTGCACATATCTTGCTTTAAACAAAAAGCTAGAAATGACTAAGCTTAGTGAAGAAGGCGTGTCAATAGCCAAGACAGGCTGAAAGCTAAGCTTCTTGAGCCAGATGGTTAGCTGAGCTGTGAATACAAAGGAAAACTTCTTGAAGGAAATTAAAAGTACTACTCCAGCAAACACATGAATGAGAAAAAAAAATGAGAAAAAAACAAAACAGGCTTATTGCTGATATGGAGAAAGTTTGAGTTGTTTGGATAAAAGATCAAACCAATCACAATCTTTTGTTAAGGTGAAGCTAAATCCAGAGCAGGAACCTAAGTCTAGTTAATACTAAGAAGGCTGAGAGAGGTGAGGAAGCTGCAGCAGAAAAATTTGAAGCTAGCAGGAGTTGGTTCATGAAGTTAAGAAAAGAACCCATCTCTATAACGTAAACGTGCAAGGTGAAACAGCAAGTGCTGATGTAGAAGCTGCAGCAACTTATCCAGAAGATCTAACTAAAATAATACATAAAGGTCGCTAGACTGAACAACAGATTTTCAATGCAGATAAAACAGCTTTATATTGGAATAAGACATCATTTAGGACTTTTATAGCTAGAGAAGAGAAGTCAAAGTCTCAAAAGACAGGCTGACTCTTGTTACAGGCAAATGCAACTGGTGACTTTAAGTTGAAGCCAATGCTCATTTACCATTCTGAATGTCCTAGGCTTCTGTCTTGGTTCATTTCTGTTTCTGTGAAGAAATATACAAATCTGGGTAATTTGTAAAGAAATCAGGTTTAGTTGGCTCATGGTTCTGCAGGCTGTACGAGAAGCATAGCACCAACATCTGCTTCTGGTAAAGAACTCAGACTGCTTCCCCTCATGGTGGAAAGTGAACAGGAGCAGGCAGAGATCATATGGGGAGAAATAGGGAGAAAGAGAGAGAGAGAGAGAGAGAGAGAGAGAGAGAGAAAGCAGGGAGGGAGGTGCCAGACTCTTTTTAACAACCAGCTCTCATGGAATGAATAGAGCAAGAAGACACTCATTAGTGTGAGGATAGCATCAAGCCATTCTGAGGGATCTGGCCCCCACAATCCAAACACCTCCCACCAGGTCCTAACTCCAACACTGGGGATCAAATTTCAACATGAGGTTTGGAGTGTCACATACACAAACTATATAGTAAGGCTTTAAGAAGTATGCTGGCTGGGTGCAGTGGCTCACACCTGTAATCCCAGTACTGTGGCAGGCCAAGGTGGGCAGATCACTTGAGGCCAGGAGTTCGAGACTAGCCTGGCTAACATGGTGAAACTCCGTCTCTACTAAAAATATAAAAATTAGCCAGATGTGGTGGCATACGCTTGTAATACTAGCTACTCTGGAGGCTGAGGCAGGAGAATTGCTTGAACCCCAGAGATAGAGGTTACAGTAAGCAAAGATTGCACCACTGCATTCCAGCCTGGGTAACAGAGCGAAATTCCATTTCAAAAAATAATAATAATAATTGACAATAATAGACAAATAATAGAAAAACAGACAATAATAATAATAGACCAAACAGTGAAATCATGAGTGAACTCCCATTCACAATTGCTACAAAGAGAATAAAATACCTAGGAATACAACTTACAAGGGATGTGAAGGACCTCTTTAAGGAGAACTACAAACCACTGCTCAAGGAAATAAGAGAGGACACAAACAAACGGAAAAACAATCCATGCTCATGGATAGGAAGAATCAATATTGTGAAAATGGCCATATTGTCTAAAGTAATTTATAGATTCAAAGCTATTTCCATCAAGCTACCACTGACTTTCTTCACAGAATTAGAAAAAACTACTTTAAATTTCATATGGAACCAAAAAACAGCCTGTATAACCAAGACAATCCTAAGCAAAAAGAACAAAGCTGCAGGCATCATGCTACCTGACTTCAAACTATACTACAAGGCTACAGTAACCAAAACAGCATGGTACTGGTACCAAAACAGATATATAGACCAATGGAACAGAACAGAGGCCTCAGAAATAATTCCACACATCTACAATCATCTGATCTTTGACAAACCTGACTATTGGGGGAACCCGCCCCCAATATTTCAACATAGGTTATTTCTATTTTCCATAAGTGTCAGCCAGCTGATAAATAAAGAGAGACAGTATGAAGAGAGGAATTTTACAGCTGGACCACTGGGGGTGATATCACATATTGGTAGGACTGTGATGCCCCCTAAGTCTCAGACCAGCAAGTTTTTATTAAGGGTTTCAAAAGTGGAGGGGGTGTAAGAACAGAGAGTAGGTATAAAGATCACATGCTTCAAAGGGCAAAAAGCAGAACTACTAATAAGGGTCTAACAAAGATCACATGCTTCTGAAGGAACAGGACAAAGGGAAAAACCAGAACTACTGATAAGGGTCTATGTTCAGCAGTGCACATATTGTCTTGATAAACATTTTAACAGAAATCAGGGTTTGAGAGCAGAGAACTGGTCTGACCACAAATTTACGAGGGCGGAGTTTTTCCCCACCCTAGTAAGCCTGAGGGTACTGCAGGAGGCCAGGGCATATCTCAGTCCTTATCTCAACCGCATAAGACAGACACTCCCAGAGTGGCCGCTTATAGACCTCCCCCAAGGAATGCATTCCTTTCCCAGCATATTAATATTCCTTGCTAGGAAAAGAATTTAGCGATATCGCTTCTACTTGCACGTCTGTTTATAGGCTCTCTGTAGGAAGAAAAATATGGCTGTTTTTGCCCAACCCTGCAGGCAGTCGGACCTTATGGTTGTCTTCCCTTGTTCCCTAAAAATTGCTGTTATTCTGTTCTTTTTCAAGGTGCACTGATTTCATATTGTTCAAACACACATGTTTTACCATCAATTTGTACAGTTAACACAATTATCACAGTGGTCCTAAGGTGATGTACATCCTCAGCTTATGAAGATAACAAGATTAAGAGACTAAAGTAAAGACATGCATAAGAAATTATAAAAGTATTATTTGGGAACTGATAAATGTCCATATTAAAATTAAATCTTCATAATTTATGTTCTTCTGCCACGGCTCCAGCCAGTCCCTCTGTTCGCAGTCCCTGACTTCCTGCAACACCTGACAAAAATAAGAAATGGTGACAGGATTCCCTATTTAACAAATACTATTGGGAAAACTGGCTAGCCATATGCAGAAAACTGAAACTGGACCCGTTCCTTACACCTTATACAAAAATCAACTCAAGATGAATTAAAGACTTAACTGTAAAACCTAAAATAATAAAAACCCTAGAAGAAAACCTAGGCAATACCATTCAGGACATAGGCATGGGTAAAGACCTCATAACTAAAACACCAAAAGCAATGGCAACAAAAGTCAAAATTGACAAGTGGGATCTAATTAGGATATTAACCATGATAGCTCACAGTGATAGTACCACCTAATCCTCAAATGCCATCTAAGTTTTGTATATTTCACCAATGATACACTTTAGAGCAAAAAGATCCAATCCAGCCCTTTCTAACTCTGCTGTGGCCATGGCTCCAGTGAAAAAACTTGTGGCGAAGGGGGGCAAAAAAAAGAAGCAGGCTCTGAAGTTCACTCTTAATTGCACCCACCCTGTAGAAGATGGAATCATGGATGCTGCCAATTTTGAGCAGTTTTTGCAAGAAAGGATCAAAGTGAACGGAAAAGCTGGGAACCTTGGTGGAGGGGTGGTGACCACTGAAAGGAGCAAGAGCAAGATCACCATGACATCTGAGGTGCCTTTCTCCAAAAGGTATTTGAAATATCTCATCAAAAAATATTTGAAGAAGAATAATCTACGTGACTGGTTGCGCATAGTTGCTAACAGCAAAGAGAGTTATGAATTATGTTACTTCCAGATTAACCAGGACGAAGAAGAGGAGGAAGATGAGGATTAAATTTCATTTATCCAGAATATTTTGTATGAGTTCTTGAATAAAACTTGGGAACCAAAAAAAAAAAAAAAAAAAATTACGTTATTTCCAGATTAACCAGGACGAAGAAGAGGAGGAAGATGAGGATTAAATTTCATTTATCCAGAATATTTTGTATCAGTTCTTGAATAAAACTTGGGAACCAAAAAAAAAAAAAAATAGGCAAAGGATCTGAGCAGACGTTTCTCCAAAGAAGACACAAAAATGGCCAACAGTTATATGAAAATGTGCTCACCATTGCTAATCATCAGGGAAGTGCAAGTTAAAATCACTATGAGGTGAGATGCCACTTCACACCTGTAAGGATGGCTATTATACAAGTGCAAGTACTACTTGTACTTGGTGAGGGCATGGGGAGAGGTTTTTATGAATGTTTTCTTTGAAGAGGTGCCTCATAGAAGATAACTTAAATGACAAGTG
>NW_012101321.1:6206028-6223829 GCF_000951045.1 Mandrillus leucophaeus | reverse complement strand
AAAAAAAAAAAAAAAAAAAAAAGATCCAATCCAGAATCATGCATTTGGTTATCATGTCCCTTAGTTGTCTAGTCCCTTCAGCCTAGAACAGATTTGCAGCCTTTCCTTGATTTTCCTGACTTTGACACTGGAAACATTGCAGACAAGTTACTTTGTAGCATGTCCCTCCATTTGGCTTTGTTCAGTATTTCTTTTTGATTAAATTCAGACTATGCCTTTTTGGCAAGAATATTTCAGAGGTGACAACATGTTCTCACTGAATTCTAGCAGATTACAAGTCATTTTTATTAGTCCCATTACTGATGATGTTTACTTTGATTTCTTGAGTGAAGTGGTATCTGCAAAGCTTCTCCATTGTAAAATTCTTCCTTTATCCTTAGAAATTAACAATTATTTTGTGCAGAAATATTTTGAAACTATGTAAATATCCTGCTTCTCTCCAAATTTTCTATTTATTCATAAATTTATTTATACCTAAGTGAATTTCCTATTTCATTTAGTGGGTTATAACCCATTACTATCATTATTTTTATGCTCAAATTGTCCCAACTTTGGCTACAAGAAGCCAATTTAAGCTCATTTCTATTTCCTTTTGACTTGTTCCCAACATCCTTGTAGCACATCCTTACTTTCTGGCACACGATGTCCTGTTTCATATTTTCCCTGCCCCATCCTTGAAATTAGCTATTTTCTCAAGGAGCCCTGGCTCTTTTGCATGGAAAATGGTATTTAAAAGCCAAGATGTGAGTGTTAGGTGTGTTCATTGCTGTTGGAGTATCACTGCTTCCACCCCTCTCAGTAGGGAAAGCTAGAAAATATATGTATGTAATACATACACAGATAACTTCCATATCCGTACATTTATATTTTTAATTATCTTTCTGTGTATCTACCTATTTATCCATCTTCCTATCTATTATCTATCAGAGACCAGGAGTTCACATGGACATTACATATCCAATCTAACAACTGGGCTTATTCTAGTTTCCTCCCTTTCTGTATTTCTAACTCCCTTCTCCAAAAGTGAGAAATCTGTCTCAATTATTTGTATCTATTTATTAATTTTTGAGATGGAGTCTCGCTTTGTCACCCAGGCTGGAGTGCAGTGGCACAATCTGCAACCTCCGCCTCCCAGGTTCAAGCAATCCTCTTGCCCCAGCCTCCTGAGTAGTTGGGATTACAGGAACCCACTACCATGCCCAGCTAATTTGTTTCGTATTTTCAGTAGACACGGGGTTTCACCATGTTGGCCAGGCTGGTTCCCGAAGTCCTGACCTTGTGATCCACCTGCCTTGGCCTCCCAAAGTGCTGAGATTACAGGCGTGAGCCACCGTGCTCAGCCCTTCAATTACTTTTTATGTATTTATGTAATTGATCCATCCCACTGTATGTAATCTGACATCAGTCCTCCCCTGTGAGGCTGCCTCCCCTTCTCTGCATAGCTATGATTCTACATTCTGAGCTGCCCTTCCTTCCATGTAGACAGTTCCTCTCCCTGCTCGGACTCTGACAGCTCACATCACATCACTGTGAGGCACTGCACCTGACCCTGCTTGGGTCACCTCCCACCAGGCCAACTCCAACAAGGACACTCTCCTCTCCCTGCCTGAGCTCTGACATCCCACCCCAGGCCACCCTCCTTAGAGTTTCTCTTCCTGTCCTTCTCCAGCTTCACCTCCACATGGACTCACTCTTCACCCTGCTCAGGGTTGATACTCTCTGCCAACTTACCTCTGTCCCTCTGCATGGACATCCTCCAAACTCTGATCAGGCTCAAACTCACCAGTCCACCCCTGCAGGGATGCCTTTTCCAGCTTGCATGGATTCTGACATTGGACACCCTGCTGTGGACCATCTTCAATCTGCTTAGGCTCTGTGCCACTACAGTCCCTCTCTGACACACACATACCTCAGATGCTTGCCTTGTTCTGTCCCACTTCATGATTTAGGACTGAATTTTTCAGGAAGGAAAGAGAAGAGCTCTGAAAGACTTTTAATAGAAAATAAAGTGTTTCGGGATGTCTACAGACTTATAGTTTGTCATTTTCTAATCTTAATGTTTATAACTAATATTTTAGTATGAATTATTAATTTATCTTAGATGAATAAAATTCACTGAGTTCATTGGTATCTCATAAGATGTAAAACCAACCCTTCTGATATTCTGGAGAAATGTTTATTTTATCTGATATCTGTCTCCTATGAGCAGAAGGAGTGAATCATTCATATTTTTTGTCATTTTGAAGAAGACTAAGGTCTGGAAAAGCTTAAAAAATTGCAGGTCGATAGCAAATGATTAATAATTAATAGTAAGCCATGTGACATTCTAGCATGTCACGTAGTAATCACCATAGTTTTAAGGAAAGCTTACTGCCTGCTTGATGAATGTCTTTTTTTTTTTTTTTTTTTTTTTTCTCTAAAGTCTTTTAATGCACTTTATTGGGTTTTGGTGTAAATTAAGAATAAGAAAGACATTTTTATCAGTTTTTATGAGGTTAAAAAAATTGATTTATAAAATGTTAACTTTAAGTAAGAATTCATTCCTTTCATTTGCTTCACTGTGTCAAGTTTGTTTGGAAATGCGACCTGTGTGTGCCTGTGTGTCATCACTTTGCATGCAAGTTTTCTCCGGCCTCATTTTAATACATATTGTGTTAAACCACTTACTAATGTTTTTACATGTGTGGTTTTACATTTGATCCTGTATTTATTCTTATCATCTAAAAATTTTCAAAAAATAAAAACGTTCAATATTTAGTCACACAGATACACTACCGATTTCTTTATTTTACCTTTTCTTTATGGTGTCACGAATGTATTTAAGTAGTCAGTTGCAAAGTGAAGCTGTCGATTTGATTGTTTATTTTCATAGAGCTCAAAAAACAATGGCTCAGACTTTACTAAATTTATTTTTTCCATTGAAGGTATTTTTTCTTCTTTGGTAAAATCTATGTGTTATCATTTCTTAAAACTAGCAAATCTCTAGCCCTATTTCTGCATGGAGCTTCATTTAAAGTAAGCTATTTTGAAATCCAATAGTGACCAAAGTAGAATGTCATTTTCCTCTTAGAGTAGGGACAAGGTATTTTCTCTTCCCAAATACGAATAGAAAGAAATTCATTATTTTTCTCTGATACTAACCTTATACATTTTACAGGCTTTCTTGTTTTTCAAGGATGTGGCAATTGCAGTAATTCTAGCAGCATATTTTCCTTCAATTTAGTTTTTGGAAATCTGTTATTTAAAAAAAAATGAGCCCATATCAAACTCAAAAATTTTGTAAAACAATTGCAGTACAGGTTTCAATAATAGCTACAATACCCTAGATGTTTTATAATTTACTAGTTTGGTTACTAATGATTTCACCTTCTACTAGTCTAATTGATTCTGTTAAAGATAATGGCTATGTGTATCCATCAGCTTTCAATCTTGTTAGAAATGTTTTGATCCTTTTTCCTATCTTATCTTTTTGTCTTACCTACAAACAACATACTTTTCATCTATTAATAGATATATGGGATTCAGGAGTAAAATTCTTTTCTGCTTGCATTACAAAATGAAAACAAATGTGCACTCCTCCCTGAGTGTGGTTTATGATTTAATAATGCCACAGTTTCTGGTCTTGTCAGTATTCTTACCTCTGCAAGCATATTTTGAGGCCGCCCAATCTCATACACACCTCATGCCACGTGGGTATCAGGAATAAATGGCAAATCTTGTAAGTGGTGTGCCTCTACGCACCACATCGAGTGCAAAGAGAAATGCAAAATACACCTTTTTGCCAGTTTTTCATTCCACTGAAGCATTTCCTTTGGCTAACTCATGACAATTTGCATTTTCACTTATAATACTTTAATACTTTTACCAATCTAATCACTGAATATACATTCATTTTTAATTAATTGACCAGAAATTCTATCTTTCATTCACAATGTAAAATGTATAGACACATTCACACCCTCAACTACAATACAATTATGTATACAATTTTTATAATAACAGGCATATGTAGCCTGGGATAGTCTATGAAAAATATCATTTAAAACAAATGTTATTCTATTTTTAAGTATGGGAAATGTTTCATATTTGATATAAAGCAGATGAAATATACTGTTATCATCAAAATCATATCTATTATACATTCTTCCAGTTTTTCTGAAACTTAATTCACTAAACTCAAATGAATAAATTCCTCATAGGGAAAAAATATCTCTCAGCTAAAACTGAATTCTTGATGAGCTCTAGACTTGTAGTTTGGTGTCACGGATTAGACATCCCTCTGGTTTTAAGGAATGTTAAATGTTACTATAAGCTGCTTAAGGTTTTTAAAGGAGGCACACTCTCCAGGAGTTGAAACTAAGTTTTAACATTTGCATAATGCACATGTCCAGTTGGTTGAACTGCTGACTTAAATCTATCTTTGAAAGATAGAGTAAGGCTTTGCACAAATTCAGAAAGGTCGAGTTATGCTAATGAGAACCATTTAGTCAGCTGCCTGACACTTATTGGACATGATAATCAAATTGCAGTATAGGCAGTAAACTCCCATGTATGCTATGGCTTTTAAACCCATAAGGTATGCAAGAAACCACTGTACCTTCCAGCTGCATTCAGCTTGGCGATATGTTAAACCAAAGGGGGGGGTGTGTGTGTGTGTCTGTGTGTGTGTGTGTGTGTGTGTGTGTTTGTGTAAGCCCAGAGAAGGATGGAAGGGAAGAAATGGCTTATGTTGCTCAGCAGCGTCCCTGCTTATGGATCAGGAGCAGGGACAAAGAAACAGTGCATAGAAGACAGTAGCCAACCTATGAAGATTTTGTCATAGGGTTGAGATGAAAAGAGCAAAGCAGGAAGAGGAAAAGAGTTGGGATTAAAAGATAGGAGGAGATAAAATCTTAACAGTGAACAGTGCTGATATATGGGAAGAGAAAAAGATATTTGCCAGTTGTCAAAAAGCTACATATACGGGGATAAGGTAGAAGAGCGGAAGGGGCCAGGGAGGATCTTTTTTATTTATACTAAGAATAACCCAGTACCATGTCATTAAATTTGGAAATTGACTTTACTGGACTTTCATATTAATTTATAGTCTATATTGAATTTGAAAAACCATAGCAAAATGGTAAACTAATTTAAATTCTGGTTAAGTCTTCATATTCATTTTATAATTGCCAGAAATCCTATAGGCATGGACCCACAGCTAGAGAATCCTCAAACTTGAAGTCTTATCAGCTGTTCTTGGGACCCTCTTAATAAATCATGCCTAGAATGAATGCACCTTCTCCTCAGGTCCCACTTTGGAATTTCACCAATACATAGTCATTAGTTAAGAATCTCTCTTGTGCAATTATATTCCAATATTGTTTTCATGTTTTAGTACAGCTAGTAATTAGAAATAATTATTGACATCTAAACGATAAATGCTGCTGTATGGTATCTCTCAGCGTGGCCAAATAGTAGCACAAAGGATAAATTGGACATTATAATAACAGTGGATTTGTGAGATATAAGAGAAGGTTATCCTTTAAAACTAAAAGAAATATTTTTGGAGGTTGGCAAGGAATACTCAATGAGGAGATAAACTTTTACAGTGTGCTATTAGACCAAAAGATTTTCTTATTTATTTAGCAAATATTTGCTGTTTCTAGATTGGTTTTGCCAGCCTTTCACAAAGAATGTTTCAAAGAATAATGGTCCCAACAGTGAGCTAGTTTAAAATAAAAAGTTTCATGTTTAAATGATTGTGAGAATGTGGGATATCAAATCCCCCTTTTGGAGATTCCCAATATATGCAACCAAAATAAAGGTTACGTAATGTTTATACAGCCATGAAAACCTCTTTAAAATAGTTTCATTTATTTGACCCTAAAAACTTCCTGTATTTAACCTTAATAATTTCCTGTAATACTATTTTACCACAACAATTTTAAAAGCTGATGTATTTTTCCATTCATCTGTTTATCCATTTTTTCCTGATACCATATTATTTTAATTACTAGGAATTCAAATCAAGTTTAAATATCTCATAGAGTAAAATCTTCTAAGCCATTATTTTTCTTCTTAAAACATTTTAGCTCTTCCTTGCATATTAATTTTTCTAAATTAATGTCAGGATATTTTCCAAGAAAGAAATATTGAGGTTTTTAAATTAGAATTCATTAATACTTTAAATTAAAAGGAAAAATAGATATATTTATTTGAATAAATCTATTCTTCAAGAACAGATTATATCTTCATTTGTCCCACTCATCATTTATGGAAGAGAAAATCACTGAGTACACTTTTAAAGTTTTCTTAATATAGGATTCTTGCTTGTTGTTAATATTGTTAGTGAGGTCTTCAGTTTCAGATAACAGAGTGTTTTTAGGTATTTAGAGACAAATCTATTAACGTTTTTCCCACATTTATTCTATACTAGCCAATTATCTGAACTACTGGAAATTTTGGTGGGATGATTTTTTGTTTGTTTTCCTAGATTAACATATTATCTGAAAATAATAATCTTGTGTTTTATTATATATTATTATTGGTGGGTTTCTTGTTTCTGCTTTGTATCTTACTGTATTGGTTTGAAATGGAAATACGATAGCGACAGACATTCTTATTCCCCATGGTTTTTCACCATTAAAGATGATATTGGCAATTGATTTGAGGTGGGCACGAGTTATCTTGTTAAAGAATTATTCTTCAAGTCCTAGCTCACAGCTAGAGTTATACACAAATAGAGGCTTAATTTTTATCGTGGGCTTTCAAAATCTTTCTCAATGGTTTATCATTATTAACTTTTTGAAATAATTACATTAATTAATATTCTAATAGATAAATAACCCTTACATTCCTTGCTAACCCTAGTTAGTGATGGTGGATTGCTCTTAGATATACCAAGGAATATGGCTTACTATTGTTTAAAAATTAATATACATTCATAACAATAATTGCTCTGAGGTTTTCTTCGGCTGGAGAGGGTGGGAGAGAAGGAAAGGATCTTTTACAGGTATTTTTGGCAGGAATATTGTCCATCATTTTATATGCTTCAAAATGATTTATTAATTTAACATATAGTATAAGAAATATGAGCTCCTTTAAAGATTCCTACAAATTAACCACAAAAATATGCAACCTAGAAATCTATAAGAAATTTTTATAAGTTAAAATTTTAGTTCCATGAGTATTGATCTGTTAAGATTTCTTTAAAAATTTTGTTTAAAATTGTGTGGGTGTGTCAATGTTGGTAAAAGTTAGCTCAGTGTTGAAACAGATTAATTTTTTTTTTTGCATTTATAAGAAAAAGAGAATGTAAAATATGTATCATTGGAAAGAAGGATTTGGAGTCAAGTACACTTGGAGAACATTGAACTGAATAAATTTTAATAGGCTTGTTTACTGCAGAATTTCTCAGAACTCTCTATGTAAGAGAATCCTTTGACTTTCTCAATAGGAGAGACATATGGTAAGCAGGTGGTAAATCCCAAAATCATTTACTATGGAACAACTTTGCCCTGAGCATCCTGCAGATGGAATATACTTTCAGGAATGTCAATTTCTATTATACTCATCATATAGAAACAAATAGGTAGGTAGATATATGGACAATTACAGAGAAATTTTTGAAATATTGCTATAATTTTCCTATGAGTTTCATCAATATTTTTAAATAATCATAATTTGTCTGCATTTAAGGTTTTCTGCAATAAGTGCTTTCTTGATTGAATTTCCTTGTTCTTCATGGTTGTGAATTGTGTAATGGTCACCTCAGGTCAGTCAACAGATCTCGAGAGTTCACCATAGCAGAGTATTCTTCCTTTGACCTTTTACCCTGGTCAATATTTTCCCTTAGGCATTACTTGAATATTTTCCTTTTAGAAAGGGGTTAGAAGTGCTGCTAATTGCCATTTAGGAAAGAGATTCTAAATGAAGACTAACTAAAATAAACCATTACATATCAGAGTTGGGGATTATTAAAAAGCCATGACCTAAGTGAGGAAAAACACAGACACCTTTCTTATATAACATTGCAATGGTCACGGCATTGCAGAACCATCCTTAGCTAAAGATTTGTAGATGCTTTATCAATAATACACCAAAGACAGAGGTTGAATGCTATCATTTTGGATGACTGGGATTTAACTCACTGGTAGACACACACAGAGAGACTCATACATACAGTCACACAAATATGTACACACACCCCTAAACTTTACTTTGGCAAAGCAAGTGAAAGACACACAAAAGGGAAAATAATAAAGGTAAACTTTACGTCTTTCCTAGTGTTGCCTAGACCCAGCCTACACAAATCTAGTTTTTTCTTTTTAATCACACTCCCCTAACCCTGTGGTTCAGTAGCATCCATCTTAATATTGAGCGACGGAACAAGGCTTTTTCAATCTGCTCACATGCCAGGGTGTGTCAACAGCCAGGAAAGGTCATTTATTCCATGTACATGAGTGGCTTTGCGGCAGCACGGGCCCTTTAGATCTCATCAGGTCTCATCAGCTGGGCGTTTCAGAGCCCAGAATGAGAAGCCTTCTACTATTCAGAGGGAGGATAACAACCAAAATGTAAATAGCCTCATGTAGTTTTGTTAATTATCAAGAAAAATAGGCCCAAACTTTGTAGCATTGTCAGTGCACTCATATAGCCAACATTTCTGGAAAAAAAATATAGATATAGATATAGATATAGATATAGATTAAAGCACTAAGACTAAAACATACAATTTCACTCACTAGCCCAAGAGTTTTTGCTGTGACCCATGTATACAAAGCAGGAACTACTTTTGGCGTCTGATAAAGGATTCATCCATGCCACGGAAACAAGTCTTGGATGTGATCTTTGTGTCTCACATGCTGAAGCCATGTTAGAGCTCACCATTCAGGCAGCGGGTAAAAAAAAAAAAAAAAAAAAAAAAAAAAAAAAAAAAAAAAAGGCTGTGGCAGCACATCAGGTTCCGAAAGGGGAAAGGCCCATCATACAAGGAGATTGGCTCTTCTGCTTCCGCAGACATGGTTCTCATTATCCCTGATCCTAATTGTCAAACTATCAGGAATAGACTTGGTCTGGAGAAATATAGTCCTTATATTCTCATTGTCAAACAGCAAATAACAAAAACCCAAACCACAATTCTCATTTTCATGGTTGCAGCCAAGCAAATTTCCCGTAACCTCTCCCTACCGTGAAACTCAATTATCTAAGTGATCCGAACTTGTACAAGTACACTTGTGGGAGTAGCAATTCCAGCCTGCCCAAGTGGTTTGCAAGGGCAAGATGGATGGGAAGAAGTTTCCAGCCCCTCACATCACAGAAAGGGTCAGGAGTTGTGAATGACCACAGGCATCCTTGACCACTGGGGTACAACTGTTCGTCTTTGAAACTGGCTCTGCTACAGGAACATTTTTAAGTGTGATACATTTTAAGGGACACAGTGGTTTACATTTTAACAGGCAAAGTGCAAAATGAGTAGTTGGTATGGAAACAGACCTACCCAGCTAAAGTCATTTCTAGGCCTCTGCCAGCAGATTCTAGAATCCTATTTGTGAGCCCATTGCCTGGGATGGAAGGCAGCGCAGCCACCTGACTGCCGTGCAAAGGTCTGTCCTCATCCATCAGTGTTTCCTGCCACTTTCTGCAATTCCTGCACTCTTGTCCATTTACTCCATTCTCTCTTTTCTGGGCATTCAAACTACAAGTCTTTCTCCACTTCACCTGATTTCCTCTCTGGGTTTTCAGAGGCCACTACCAGCTGTTGGAACATCCATCTCCATCAAGGTCTGAGCAACTGAAAGGGGAGAGGCTCACCTAAACTGCCTGATTGAGGAGAAGAAATCAGGAGAAGGTTGAAGCAGCAGCCAAGCGGGAGAAAAAAAAACCCATCTTAGCACTGCTGACAAACCTGGAAACACAGTGATCCACCAGGTTCATCGCTGGATCATTGGGCAATCCCCTCTGGCCTGGCACCTTTCACCGCTCTCCTTCAATCAATGAACATGACCAAGTGTCTATTACATGCATCATGTCCCATGCTAATTGGGCGGTGGGAAGAGGACAAGATGTAAAAGACCCAGTTCTATAAACTGTCAGCTTTTTGAGAGCTCTATATTCCCAGTATCTAGAACAGTAGATGGCACACCTTAGCCTCAAGTCAGTATTTGCTGCTTCAATTAAATAATCCTAGTTACTGCCTGGGTGGAATGGCTTGATGCCCTGCTTGAGACCAGGAGTTACAGATTTTAGTTAGAAACAAGGCTCTTCTCTGCTGTATTGCCAATCATGGGCGAGTTTGTATCCTCAGAGGGCAGTAGCTGTATTCCTAGCATCATCTTTGCCTCATCCACCACCCTGGCACTGCACAAACTGAGCCCCCTGAAGCCTGGCGTTCCCTCCCTTCCTGAAGCGGCATCCCCTTCCTTCTCGGAGGGTCCCCTGAGCTGCACCCCTCTGCCCCAGAGCTGTGCCTGGCGTCTGGCTGTCAGGAGGCACCGCGGCCCCTCCCGGCAGCTCCCGGCCGTCCTGAGGCAGGCGCGGAGCGGGGTCAGCGGGGAGTCAGGGCTCCCTGGGCCTGTCACTCAGCAAGACAGAGCCGGGGCTCCCTGACAGCCCTCCGGACCCTAGGGGATAACCATGTCCGTGTCTGTCTGTGTATCAGATCAGAGAGAACGAGGCGCGCTCCCCCGCCTAATTCCCCCTTTCCTGGAATGTCCACGAGTTCTTGCTAATGCTATTGTTTGCTTTTGCTTATGCACACGTAAGTCTCTGGTACACACACACTGTTTTGTTTTGTTTTTTCTTTTCCTTTCCTTTCTAAAGCTAACGGTTTGTGGTGGTGTGAAGATACGGCTTTGGGTGTGGATTCAACTGGGAAAAAGAAATGCAAGCAGAATTTAGAAAATAATAAAACCACTTAATACATTTCCAGATATGCCATTAATGCTAGCAAGAAAAAATATGGATAGCAATTATTTTTAAGTTCAGTGAATTGAAAAGATTGGAACTAGAATAGGATTTAAGTAAAGAAGAAGTTACTTCTCTAAACCAATTTCTGGTTGCTGAAAATTCCCAGGATAAATTAAAGTATGAAAGAAATGATGACTTCATATTATCAAAATATACATAGACTTCTGATTTGTTTTAAATACATTTTATACTAGTAAAATTCATTGATGGTAGAGAATGTTTTCCAGTTATTATCACTGACTTTAATTAAGCAGTTTCATATGTCTGGATTGTGTGTTTTGAGGTATGGCTCATGGACAGAGTATCGGTCCATATGTAGATTTTACCATTTTAAATTTGCATTGTTTATAAGATAGGCTTTGTAGTCAGGTAAACAGGGTTCACCTCCTCATGTAGCCACTTACTGTATCACATTGGACAAACTTTCTGTAGATTTTTTCACCTGCAAAATTAGGGATAATAGTATTTATTTCAGGAGATTGTTGGAACATTACATTAGGTACTACATATAAAAACTAAAAACTGTCTCACACAGAGTTATCACACAATAAATATTAGTTATTTATTTCTGCTAACTAATTCTGCTCAAATGATAAGAAAACTATGGGCCATTTAAAATTAATAATAATGTCAACATATTTTAAAAATAAAATACTATTGTCCTATTTATACATTTTGGCATTTCTGAACTTTTTTGCAACACATATACAAACTCAAAAATAATTCATAGCTATAATATATAATTAGAATATATTGAAATGATAGAGCTCATTAGTAAACTTTTAAACTTTAATCAATCTAAGATTTGGTTTGGAAGAGATCGAGAAACACATTCAAATCTCAACCTTATTTTACAGAAAAGTATTAATCTTGTTTATTTGAAGTCGAGGTCAATAGTATAAATTCTGGGGATGGTTGATGAACCAATTTGCAAAGGACATGTCACTAATAGTCCCCTTCCTGACTAGAGACAATAATATAGACACCAGCCCCTATTTATGGTGGGACCAAAGGAGAATGTGTCATCTATCTAGAAATAATAGAACTTATTTTCAATGCCAACTGTCTCACAGTCTATAATTTCATGTGAACCAAACACACAGCTATGATTAACTAAATCCTTCCACTTTTCAACTAGCTTTTGTGCACAAACTCATGTAAACACACAATACCAAATTAACTTTTAGTTGTGTGCTACTAATTCAATTACTTTGAAAACAGGTTTTTACAAAGGCAAAAAAATACAAATTTAATATAAATATTTATTCTAAAAATTAAGCAAAGGGACACCCTTCTCACATCATTTTAAACAACCATTAAAAACAAAAATATTGCATATGTTTCTCATAAACTCCCTGTAGCCTCCTAGACCTAATTTTATTTCCTTCATTCATATTATTCCCTTTTAATTACATGATCAATAAATACTGATATCTGATGAGATCTGAAAACTATTTTTGAGACTTTTAAGTTTACTTTTTAGAAAACTTAAATCCTGGGAGGTAAAAATTTTGAAAATATTTGATTAGGAGATAAGGTATATCTCCATTTAAAGACGTTCTGAAGACCAAAAAAATAAAAATAGAATTTTAATTCCTCTGATGATCCCTTTTGCTCATGTTTAGAATCCATTTTTTTCCCTCTGAAATTTCTAGATAAAATTCATCAGGTGGTGGTTGTAGTGGTGGTTGTGGTGATGATGGTAGTGGTTAGTAGTTTTAAGAAAATATTTTTTGGAGACTGTGATGTTTGGTACACTTATTTAAAGTCCTTCATTCTGAGGAACTGAATTATAAGATAATTCCTCGTAAGGAAGAGAGAAGAGTGTCTTAACTGACATAAGGAATGATCATCACAACCAATACAAAGGAACTTTAACAATCAATCAGCCCTATACCAGTTTAGCCACTGCTGGAGGATACATTTTTCTGTGCTCCCATTTCAGACTTGGTTAAGTCTGACCTGCAGCTACAGCTCAGAGCCACCAGAGGTCAGATTTTTACACCCCACCTGAAGAGATGCTAAACTTGAGTCTGAGACAGACAATGGTGTTTCTTTTCCCAGCACTTTTTCCTCTTCAATTTACCTTTATCACCACCAAATACAATATAAGAATATTATATATAAATATAAGAGACACATAGTTTACTTTCCTATATGGAAATGGCATCATGAGGAAAAAGTAAGGAAAAGGAGGAAATAAGAAGACAATTATTTTAAGATGAAAGCTGGTATTAAGGAGAAAGGGCAAAAACCGAACAGCCTTCAAATCATTTTAAAAAGACAAAGAAAAGCAAAAAAAAACAAAACAAACAAAAAACAAACAAAAAACCCTATATGAGCATTCTGATTATCAAAATTGTATCATATTGATGTCTGTTTTTATTCAAAAAAATAAAGCTGATCTTCCCCAAAACGATAGTACAAATAATATTGTGGTAGTAATACGGTGGTAGTGGTGGCAGCTGTGGCCACCAATATGTATTGAATGCATTGTTCTAATCACTTTACATACTATTATAACCTCATCATAGGGATGAGAAAATCAAGTGCAGAGGATTTTCTAATAGCTATCAGGAGCCTGGAAAATGTTTCTATCTTTTGCAACTATAATCTCACATTTGAGTGTTTGGCCAAAGATAAAAACTCAAATTGTTGGAGGAGCTGTTGGCATGAAGATATCATATTAATCCTAGGTTTATTCATAACAGAAAAATTTGGAAACAACCTATCTAATAATTGTAGAATAATCAAATAAAAATACCAAATAATATGTCGTCGTTACGATTAAAACTGTGAAGATTAGAAAAAACAAGAAAAATGTTTGGTGAAAACAAATTGAGAAAATTGTATACATACCATAAATAAAACTGTATAAAATATGTGCATATATGCATAAGAATAAGGAAAGAAATCTGCTAGAAAAACAACATATTTGTTAGGGTGTAGGATCATAGGCAAAAATTTTTAAAGTAATAATCCTGGAACATGTATTTTTAAACTGCCAAAGGAACAATGGGAAAAGCGTATCCTCCTGGGACTTGAGAGCATAAGCCAACTCAACTGATTTCACATGGCGCTTACCAGAGGTGAGTCTACCAGCCACACTTGGGCCTTCCTACTTACCATGTCCAGTTTGACTTACTGTATGCCTCAAAGCACCCAGACAGAATTCTCTCTGAATTCTTTTCCCTACCCTACTACCTCTCCATAACAACAACCTCTTTCTCATCATGATAACCTGGGAATAAACATCCAGATTTCTGGGCTATACCTCAGAACAAATGAATGGGTGCAGTACCCGAAAAATTGTATTTTCTAAAAAGCTCTTCAGCTTTAAAAAATCAAAGTGATATCTTTTTTAGAGAGCAAAATCAATGAGGTAGAAAAGTGTACCCAACCTTTAAGGTTTTACCTTTCAGTTCACACCTAAATAAGTTCTTCCTCAGCCATGAGTGCTCCTTTTAAGGAGTTTTCTACCAATGGAAAATAAGAAGCCTACTTAACCTTCACAACCTCCAACTGTTGGTCAAAACCTATAGCTGTCGTTCTTCCCATGTCCCTGCTAGATGTCCACAATGAAAACATGCAAGTTGAAGAGAGTTTCAAATGCCTCTTTTTTAACCACATTATGGCAGGCAATAAATGCAAAAATGTAGTCACAGCTCCGCAATCAGAAAGAGGCAAAAAATGCAGCAATAGACATTCCTATGTGGTCAAGTCAAGCAGGAGGTAGGCTTTGTTCAGAGCAGACTTGAGGGAGCAGACAACTCTAGCAAAACAGTGATAAAGACTGAAAAAAGTAATGTTACCCACTTACCCAAAAGGGCTCTGACCTATGAGAACAACAGTCCAATAGACAGCATGGGGCAACAACAGTCTAGCACACAGTAAAGATGATGAGTGCTCATTCATTTATTCAATGAATATTTATTGAGTATCTACTATGTGCCAGGTACCATTGTAGATACTTGGAATACATCAGTGGACAAAACAAACACAATGCTTGTCCTTTTGGAGCTTACATTCCAGCAGGAACTTTGGACCCATGCATGAAGAGGAATTCAAACCAGATCAGGATCACATATACTCTCTTGGCCACACTCCAGACTAATTCTACAGGGAGAAGGAATTGGAAATCATAGCAAGACTGTACAGTACACGCACACATTCCTTGTCACTTGTTTTATTGTGTGTGTACATATATATAATTACCAGTGCACACCGTTATCAATCATTCATTTATTTATCCATTTCATAAACAAGTATTGAGTGCCTACTCTTTACCCAACCTTGGCTAAGTCATGAGCTTTTGCTATGTTCATAAAATGCTTAGTTTAAGCATCCCTTCAGGGATTGTGACATATTGATACCTCAATGGGGTAGAACCTTCTTGACTATTAAAATCAATATTCTGGTCCTCAGAAACAATAAACTTGGAAAATATAATCCTAAAGAACACTTCTTTGTGGAAGTGTGTTTTTTATCAAAGGTATATATATACACATATATAAAGAGCTTCAAATATATATACATATATGTTTATATGTATATGTATATTTGTATATATACACATATATGTATATATGTATACATATTCAAATATATATGTGTATATATTCAAATATATATATGTGTGTGTATATATATATTTGAAGCTCTTTTCTTTCCGAGGAGATGCACAAGCCACTCACAGTGCCTTGGGCATTAATACATACTTGGGCTCACATATTTGCTGAATACATAGATGATGCTCTGTGATTCCCAGGTCAAAGAATAATCCCACATGAAGGCTGTGTCACTGTCATTTCTCCTCGCCTCATTGGTTAAACACTACACTCAGACTTGCAGTCATTGACTGAAGAAGATGACAGTTTCATTCCAAAGTAATGTAATATTGGCACATGGGGTCAACATCCTTTTGATTCCCAGATTGTCAGTTCTGCTAAGAAAAGCTCTTACTACATATGGAAATTGAGAACAACATAAAAATGAAGGACCCATTATAAAGAGAAAGAAAACAAGCCCAAAGATGTGTTAAAAGACAAACAGAGTCCACTTCTCAGAGGAGTCAAATGGTGTTTAGAATCCACTGCATTATCCCTGGTGAATACTGCAAGTCCTCAACTAATATCGTTTCGTTTGTTGTTATTTTGTTACAACACTGATAAGGAAAAGCATCAATTCCCAGCCAAGGGCACTGTCTGTGTGGAATTTGTACATTCTTCCATGTCTGCATGGGTTTTCTCCAGGTACTCTGGTTTCCTCCCATATTGAAGATGTGCATGTGGGGTGAATTGGTGCGTCTTCATGGTCCCTGCCTGAGTGAGTGTGGGTGTGGTGAGTGCACCCTGTGGTGGGATGGCATCCTGTCCAGGGTGGGATTCCTGCTTCGTGCCCTGAGCTGCAGGGATGGAATCAGGCCATCTGCAACCCTGAGCTGGAATAACTGGGTAAATTATTACCTTATTTGTTTTTATTACTCTTTCTTAAATGTATGTATATCTCACATTTATTTAAATGTTTAATATTAGAAGTGTTTTCATCTTTATTTAGAAGTTTAGTCAATTTTTGTGACTAGAAATATGTCATAGGAACTTAACCCATTTATATCAATTAGCCTATGGTAAAATTGGTTTTGTTATACATCATTTCACTTAAAGTCTCAGTTTCCAAGAACCTATGGATGACATTAAGTGAGAACTTACTGTATACAGATGATTCTTGTTATTTGTGCTGGCCATGTTCTATAAAGTCACCATAATCACTGAATTAGCAAATGTCAAACGATCACTCCTAGGGGAAATAGAGTGTTAGCTTCCTATGAGCCTCCAATCACAGTATTTTCCTCAACCAAAACACCATTTGTATCATATAAGTTATACAACAAGCCAGTCTCATCAGCTTTGGAAACCTGCTCTTTTACACAACATTGGTCCTGTGTGACATTTAGTGGGTTTAAAAAAAAATTCTTCTGTACCCTTGAACAACTGACATACCTCCTTTAAGCCACCTTAGTTAAATTAAACAGGGGCAGTAAATACAGTTTACTATATTTACTACTCACTTCTTACAGAGTTGGTAAGAAGATGAAATGGGATATTGTGCATAAAACCCCTAAAAACCCAATAGGCATTTGAAAATAGTAGCTGTTGTCATTGTGTTGTATAACAACCAAAAAAAAAAAAGTCATCCTAAAGAAGAAAATAAATGTCTTTAAGTACTGTCTTCCAAATTCAATTTTTTTTTTCCAAAAGACTGAGAAAATGTCCAAAGAAAACTGTATCTAGATGGAGGACAAACACCAAAGATCTAGCTCTACAACTTCTGTGAGAAAATAGAAATAAGTGAGACATTAGCAAGATTTTTCCACCAATGCCATTACTTCTCACCATTCTGAGAATAAATTTTAAAATTCTTTCCATTTCAATCCTCCTCAAACACTTCAAATTCAAAAGGGCAACTGCCCTTACCTTACATATGAAGAGAGTGCCACTTCTAGGTAAACAAAAAGTGAAATCAAAGGCATGTGAGTTTTGTTGTTGTTGTTGTTTTGTTTGTTTTTTGTTTTTTTTGAGATAGAGTTTCCCTCTTGTTGCCCAGGGTGGAGTTCAATGGCACGATCTCGGCTCACCACAACCTCTGCCTTCCGAGGAGCTCAAGCAGTTCTCCTGCCTCAGCCTTCCCGAGTCGCTGGGATTACAGGCACCTGCCATCACGCCTGGCTAATTTCGTATTTTTAGTAGAGATGAAGTTTCTCCACGTTGGTCAGGCTGGTCTCGAACTCCTGACCTCAGGTGATCTACCTGCCTCAGCCTCCCAGATTGCTGGAATTACATGGCTATACTGTGGAG
>NW_012101321.1:6195467-6204938 GCF_000951045.1 Mandrillus leucophaeus | reverse complement strand
AAAGAAAGAAAAAAGAAAAAGAAACTGTTCATGGAGCATTGAGAGGAAACTGTTGTATTCTGTATTTAAAGTATGCTGCTCTGTTCTATATGCTTAAAATATGATAAATAATTTTTGGAATAAAAGGCTTTGTCTCTTTTTAACTCTTTTTAGTGCTCTTAATGTTAAGGTATATAGTATAAGAAGCATACAAGGTTCCACGAGAAGGGCCTCCTAAGCACCACAGCCAGGAGTTTGGTCCCCAGCCCTGCAGGCTTAGAAACCTGAGAATAACTGTTTTCCTGGTTGTAGACTCACGATAGCCAAGTACATAGAGACTGGCAAATCAGAATGCCAATTTATTCTCTTAGAGAGAAGAAAATACCTTATCAGTCCAATGTAAATGCTTGAATTATCAATTAGTACAATTAGTAAGTGAATTAAAGATTACTCAACAGTAGATACTGACCAACCGCAGAGGCCTGAGTGAACTTCTTTTAGATGTGTCAGAAACAGGCCTGACACATCTAAAAGTCAAGGAAGCTCCCCTTCAGCCCCTGCATAATGACTGTCAACCTTTGACTCAGTAGGTTAACCATCTATGTTCTAAGCTAGTATCACCCTTCTGTGTATCAAGTGTGTCTCAAAACAATACAAAAAGTTGGGTTTCCTGCTTCTAAAATTACAACGATGTTCTTCTGGTCTCTCTATGATTATTCCCAGAACAACACAGAGTTCAGAAACCATAGTTAAAACCAGTAAAAATAATTTTGTATTAGTTGAAGTCCTGTTCATTTATTCATTTTAGAAATGGTCATCAACAAGTAATTAATGAGTACTTACTTGTTATTTGGCACCATACTGGCATTGAGCTAGATGTTGTGGAAATTGCTAAAGAAATGGAAGATAAATGACTACTTAAAAATAAAGATCAAGGAAATTCTCAATCATGTATTAAGAAAATTCCTAGAAAAGAGAGAACACTGTGAGCCATTCATGGCTAGAAAGTTTCCTGGAAGAGGTGGGATTTGAGGAAGACCTGGAATGATGCATCGTATTCCAAAAGAAAGAAAAGTAAATAGCATGAGAAAATCTGTGTATAAGAAAATGAACATGCTTGAAATAAACTAGTTGAACACAGTCAGGAAATGATGTGATCCCATTTGGAGATGGAAATTTCTACACTCACAGCAAAAGACTTAACCAAATTTAAGGTTTAAGCAAATTTAAGATTTTGTCCATAGGTGGAGCTTCATTATCTATTACATTTTATGAGCCTGTTTATTACTTAAGAAAAAATAAATGTTTTTAACTTTCACATTATTAATGAAAGGGAATTAATACTCCTGAGCACAGAAGGGCATGCAGCACATGTCACCCAGTGAATGGATAACCGTGACTTTGGGTACAGAGGCAAACTATTGGGGCATTTAATTTTGCAGTCTAGGAATCTATTACTGCAATTCTAGATCTAGTTGGTTCCTCTAAAAAATGTGGGCTAGTTTACAAGTTACATTATACCAATAAGAAAGCCTTTGATTATTTGATGATACGTTACTGTGCTTTGCAAATTTAACTCTCCCAAAAAAGTTGTTGAGTCTTTGCAAAATATTGGCCTTATATTTTATAACTGCTGGAATCTTCTGAAATCTAAGAGACCACAAACATCTCAGCAGAGAAAAGATAATAATTATCTTTCCATGGTCACAAGAAAACTCTGGGTGACCCATGAGGTTGAGGACACACAGGACTGTGGTCAATAAGTTTCTCTCTCATGGATGTAGGTCTTGACAGATTTTCCAGGCCTCAGAACAACTAGTCACCCCAGGCGAGAAGCAAGATCATTGTGCTTTACTATAGTTAAAATACTCAAGTACAGTCTATTATGTAAACTTTGCCATACTTCCTTTCTTTCTCCCCTATTCAATCTCACAAAGGAAATAATCCTTTGGGGAAAATTAACAGTTATTAGTAGTTCAGTTATATAAGAGTAAGAAAAAGTCATTCTAAAATTATCTAGGCTCTTTAAAGAAAAAAAAAAATCATTCTTAGCAAACTAACACAGGAACAGAAAACAAACACTGCATGTTCTCACTCATAAGTGGGAGTTGAACAATGAGAACACATGAACACAGGGAGGGGAACATCGCACACCGGGGCCTGTTGGATGGGGTCTAGGGAAGGGAGAGCATTAATGCACGTGGGGCTTAAAAGCTAGATGACAGGTTGATGGGTACAGCAAACCACCATGGCACATGTTTACCTATGTAACAAACCTGAATATTCTGCACATGTATCCTAGAACTTAAAGTAACACAAAACAAAACAAAACAACAACAAAAAACAAATTATCACACGTACCTTGAAAATATGTACAGCTATTATGTATCAATAAAATAATAAATTGAATGAAAAAAATTATCTGGGCTCATTCACTAGAATGCTAAGTGAAGCTGTTCCAAGATGGTTGTCAAAGTCATTTAAATACAAACTGTGTCTCCCCCAGAGAGCACTTGAAAAGCCTTTTTAGTTGATTCCCAGGAAAACCCCAGTGGAGACTGATGGTTGACATGTGCTACCTCCATTTTGCTGCTGGGAAAAGCAAAATGCAGAAAATTCTATTATACTGTCCCCCTTCCTTTAGCCAGTGGGTGATGAGAACAAAATGCACATTTTCTGGTTTCCCATCAGGGACTATTTTTCTTTTCAGCCATTAGATCCCATTCTTTTATAGGGACACTCACCACTTACAACTTGATGACTGATTTCATCTCAATGCTGAACTAACCACATGAAATAATAAGAAGCTAGTGTAAAACCACACCTCCAGAACAAAGCACATTGACAACAATGAATTGCAATCCTGTAGGGTCAGCAAGCCTTTAAAAATAATTCTCAAACATCATTATATATATTAAAATGAAGCTTGAATTAGCCCCACTCATTTGAACAAGTTGTTCCATGCCTCTCCCACCTAAACCACTCTTCATGAGTAGTGAATGTGTTTATTTGTTTTGCATTGGAAGCCATAAAACAACCAGTTTGCAAAAACAGATAAGCAAAGTAGCAATCTGATCAGAAGGGGTGAACATGGCTTATAGGCACCCCTGCTTCTCCCCTCACTATTGCCATTGCCAGATTCTGTAGCTTTCCTGGGCCTCTGCAATTTGACAGTTTTAGAACTAATTTTACAACAAACGTCTGAGTTTACACATAAAAAAACTAAAGCCCACAGAGCAACCAACAGACACAAATTAATCACAAAGCAGAGGGAAACACCAAATAATCTGATTCTCAGTTCATTGTTTTGTAGCATCGTATCTTCTTGCCTTCACTAGTTTAGGAGGTTACTGTTATTCAACAATAAGATATTATTCTTACCTTCCACTGTCCCCTTTCTCTGTAGCATAAAGAAAATAAGAGCTGAATTTCAAAGAGCTTACCTCCTAAATTTTTGTATATCCTGGAAATAACACTAAATGATATTTTCATGGTTATCATAGAACATAGAATAACTTCACATAACATGCTCACAGCTCAAAATTGCTTACTGGTGAGTTCAGCTTTCTCTCTATTTGTTAGTTTTAGCCAAAGGGCAAACAAACAATGACTTTTGTCACTGGCAATAATGGTTCTGCAACAGATTGACTGAAACAGACACTCATTTATTCATTAAGAAAAATATCTACTGAACACTTCAAAGGTGATATGGATGTGGAATAACCAAATTTCCACAAGCATTTATTCCAGATAAAATGTGAGTGATTTATAAACAGCAGAAACTTATTGCTCACTGTTCTGGGAGCTGGGAAGTCCAAGATCAAGGCACCAGCAGATTCTGTGTCTGGTGAGGCCCTGTTTCACATAGGTAGTGCCTTCTACATGTCCACGCATGATGGAAGGGTAAACAGGTCCCTTGAGCCTCTTTTATCACCCTTATGACCTAATCACCTCCCAAATGCCCACCTCTTAATATGTTTTCATTAAGGAGTAGGTTTCACATATGAATTTTAGTGGCCACAAACATTGGGACCACAGCATTACACTAGCTTAATTTTTTTCTTTTCCCACTGAAAAATACAAAATTTAAAGCTTATCTTTGTACATATTTAACATACTGGAAATAATTATTACTTTCATATTTATCTTTAAAATTGCCCCCTGAAATAACATGAGGATCAAATTCCACTAAAAATATATTCAACCAACATTTTACCTGTCGAATATAACCCAAATCTCAAGATTAAATATTGTCCATATAGCTCTCAATCTTATTCAACAAAATTTAGAACTGATAGATCCAGGCCTGGAATATTTGCTTTGAGCATTTTTCTTAAATTTCTGTGTTAAAAATACATTTTCCCCGTGATAATAAGAGCATGTGGTCATTGTGGAATATCCAAGAAATAGAAAAAAAAAACATAAAAAATAAAATTTTAAATTTACTATAATGCTAACATCCAGAAACAAATACTGAAAACATTTTGGTACATTTTAATAATTTTTGCATCCTGTTTCCTACCCTCTTTTGTAATAGTGAGTATTTTGATGTGTAGTTAAATATTCTTAAAGAATGTGATTTTAATGACTTCTTCATAATCTGTTTAAATACAAACCATACTTTATTTAGTTAATTTCTAACATAGGATATTTAGGAGAACCTCTCTTTCAAAGAGAGCTATAACAACCACTAGTAGAAATCAGGCCACTGCCATATCTGACATCACCAACTCATCTTGTGCCAAGCAGGGAAAGATTCATGGCTCCATATCCTCCCTCACCCCAGCAGGTTTAAAAATACAGTGAGGTCTGATCACACCAAGTCAGTCTTAGACGGAGGTGGGCCCTCTGGTTCAACGGTCTGATTTTCTATATAGAATGCATTAATATTAATCTGCATAATCCAAATAAAAATAAACTTTATTTTATTTGGTATATTAATGCCGATACTTCCAGAGCCTATTTTCAATTCTTTACTTCTAGCCTTCTCTTCAACAACTGGTTCCTCTGAAACACCAAACCTAAGGATTTGTGAAGGTCTTTCTCATTCACGCCTGTCCTGGCCGCTATTCATTCCTCATTTTTCTTGAGCAATATATCTCAATGAGAGTAATTAGTACATGACCAACTCAACAACCACTAGATATAATGACTGTCCTACTTTGGTGCAGCAGACATCTTTTTGTTTTCGTTGTTCCCACACCATATAAGTACTGATTAGAAGCAGGAATGCCTGTCCAGACCCTGTGAAGGAGGTGATGAATGGTATGTCTGAACAGCTCAGCCCTAGCTTAGTATCGCTGAAATGCCACACTCCTCACTGAGGTCTGTTGATAAGCCTGACAGTGCTCAGCAACTTTTACCAGCAGACTTTATATCGGGGGACCCAAGCTGAAAGTTAGCACATGGGGTGTTCTGTCAGCACAGAAGGTTTACATCATTAGTAGTAGATCTAAATAGTGTTTAGATTGTGGAGTACAACAAAAATCTAGATCATTAAGTGCATAAAAGAAAAGGTTATGATGACTCCATTCCAAATAAAATGCTGTTTGGAGGGAAACAAATAAATTAATCTTGCTGTTTATTGGTAATAAAGAAACTAGAGACTCTCATGTTATTTTATGTGTAGATACTATCTTAGTGCCATTTGGGACAGCTTATTCTTCAAGCTTTTTGAAATATGAAGTATACAGCTGGGATTTAAGGTATTACTAGCCAATTAGGAATTATTTTTAACGTAAAAACAACCAACCAACCAACCAAACAAACAAACAAAAAATCCAATTTGTTTGGAGACTGCATCCCTGGAGAATAAGTAAATATTACAATGTCGTATAATATTGAAAATTTTTAAATGTTAAGGAAAATAATATGCCCATGGGAATCCTAATTTATGAGACAAAATCAAAGAAGTTGTTCATAGAAATTTAAACCCTTGACATTTTTAGGACACAATTTAAAGTAGAATAAAAAATAGTTTTCACAACATAAAATGAATGTAAAATGAATTGGAAAAATTTCAGCAGTTTCCTCAAGGGACCATTAAAACCTAGGGTATCTTACAAATATTCACCAGGGTTTAAAGCTAATGGAAAACATATGCGGAAAGTGTTTAATAGAGCTTAATGTTCAAAATAAGAGAAATACAACAAATTTGCATTGAGTACACTGATTATGAGATGAGAAGTTTCTGACCCATTCCCCAGTCCATTTTTTATATGAGAACTAAAACTGGCTAAATTTAGTTCCATCACTTATTCTTAGCCACCCTGTGCTGAAAATGCCCATGAGAAAGGGAGTTCCTGGATAACAAAACTTCCAAAGAAATTCCTAAAAGAGCAACAGAAAGCCACAAATCCAGGAAAATAAAGATAATATAACCTGAATAGCTACAAATTTCGTAATCAATGTGTAAATGTAATCATGGGGAAACTCCCTGAAAAAGTCACATAATTCCTTTTATAATAAAAATAGTATCTGCAATTTCCTGAAAATTTGGTGGCCTGAGTATACCCAAGTAACTCTCCCATTGAACATAAGTACACGAAAAATGGCATCAGTCGTGGAAAGTAGGTAAGAGTATCAAGATTATGCCAGAAATGTTAAGGAAGTGTTACTAGATATCGTGGAGGTATAATACAGTTGAAAAACATACAGAGGCCTTGGTAGGCAGAATAATGGTCTCCCCAATGATGTCCAGGTCCTAATCCCTAAAATTTACTGTGAATACACTAAACTATATAATAAAGAGTAATTAAGATGGAATTAAGGTTGCTAATCATGTAACCTTAAAAGAGAGAGATTATCCTCGATTACCCAGGTGGGCCCAGTGGAATCACAGAGTCTTTAAAAGTAGAAGAGAGGCGAGAGGCGGAAGAGGAGGTCAAGGTGATGCAATACGAGAAGGACTTGATTCGCCTTTGTTGGCTTTGAAGATGGTGGGAGGAACCACACTCCAAGGCTTGCAGGAGGCCCAGGGAAGCTGGAAAAGGCAAAAATAAAAATAAATAAATAAATAAATAAATAAAAAGTATCCTACCTAGAGCCTACAGAAAGGAATGCAGCCCTGCCAAGGTCCTGATTTTAGCCCAGTGAGGTGTGTGTGTCAGACTTCTGAACTTCAGAACTGTAAGATAATCTACTTCTTTTCTTTAAGCCACTAACTTTGTAGTAACTTGTTTTGGCAACAATAGAAAAATAACAAAGAGCTTCTTGAGAACACAGCATATGAATAGATAAGGGAGACCCTGGAAACAATAGAAGAGATTCTTTCAAAAGCTTCTGATTTAGAGGTCAAGGAAAGGGTCTAAGGAAAGAAGCAGCACACCCCTTGGAAAGGCCCTTTGCCATGGGAATCTGCAGCATTCAAAACAATTGTGCTGTAAGGCCCAATTGGCTCATAAAATGGGGGCATCAAAAAGAGCCAGGAGGGGGGCAAGGATTCTCTAAGATTTGAGAGGTGGACATTTATATCTGAATGTAGATGACTGCATCATGAAGAAGGAGACACAGCACAAACACACAATATAGCTGATGTGGAATGGCCTAACAGACAGATAGATACAGGAAGCTGTTCCTACAAAGCCAGAAAAAAAAAAAAAATGATCCCCAGCTTGGACTGCCCAAGGGTTTTAACTCCCTTCCCATGCCCTTTTGTGGCAGCCCAACTACTGAGCAAGTAATTTAAAGTTATATCAACAGACATTGAATACATGATGGAAGATAGTTAGAGACTGCAAGTCACAGCTTCCCATGCTGCTAATGGGCTTGGATAGCCTGTTCTTCATTCATGGATAATTAGAAAGAAAAAGATTCCTCTATATAAAAAAGAGAGAATATATCATGCAAGATACAGAGGAAGAGAATAATATTGATAAAGATATTACAAACAAAGAAATATTGGTCAGAAAGACACTCTCTGCCTTCAAAAATACAGAATGTGAAATAAAATATAAGATTAAGTAAAATGATACTGTGAAATAAAAAGATAAACTGTTAAGGGCAGTACATAAAATTTTCCTCCAAGAAAACAAAATATGTTAGAAACATTAAAATGTATATTAGAAGAGAAGAAATAAAACAGGAAATTATAACAGATGAATGATACAGAGAATAGAAAACAAAGATCCCAAACAAGAATGATTATTTACTTTTAAAGAAGAGTCTGGAGCAGACAGAAAAGAAGTAATAAAGACGTAACCATTAGATCTATTCCTGGACTAAAAAAGATATGAAGGTGCAGAACAAATGGATTTACCATATACAAAGTAATGTTACTAAAGAAAGACCAACATCCAGACATATTCCAGGGGAATCAAATTAAATTCCAAAAAAAAAAGAGCAAATGCAAAACCCAGGCAGAGAGAAAAATAATTAATCTCAGATTTCTTTTTCTCAATCTTAAAAACCAAAGGACAATAGGGCAACATCTACTCTACAGAGTTCTCTTAAAAAGTTTGGATCTCATGATTTTATATCAGCCAATTTGTGTAATCAGTCATTGACATATAAAGGTGATGAAAAATATATACAACCAGATTAATCTTATGCACAGAGGTGGTCTGACCTCTTGTGCTCCTTCTCTGGCCCACTCCAGCCACTTTGTCTTCCATAAGCTTCTCCAAAATAGCATGCTTACTACCCCATCCTCCCTACCCTTATTTAACATTACAGCTTTAGCTGGTGCAAGAGAACAAATAATAACACCGTGATCTGCTGCATTATAATGTTTTAGTCAACAATGGACCACATACACAATGGTGGTCCCATAAGATTGTAATGGAGCTAAAAACTTCCTACCACCTACTGACACTGTAGCTGTCCTAACATTGTAGTGCAATGCATTGCCTTTTCCGCATTTAGAGACACAAATACCATTGTGTTACAATTGCCTACTGTATTCAGAAGAGTAACGTACTGTACATGTTTGTAGCCTAGGAGCAATAGACCATACCATACAGGCTAGGTGCATCAGCTATACCATGTAGGTTTGTGTAAGTATACTCTATGATATTCACATAGCAACCAGGTTGTCTGACAATGCATTTCTCAGAATGTATTCCTGTCATTCAGTGACATGCGACACTATTAATAATAAGCAATCTCAATATGGGAAAGAGAAGACCAAACTGGTAACATTTTCAAGTCAGTAATTTCTTTGGAAAACCCAAAAGAATCAATGAAATATGAAAACTAGGAAGAGAGTTCAACAAGGCAGTCAATTACAAAGGAAAAGTACAAGATCAATTGCTTATCTTCTGTTTTAAAGGGTATTAAAATTTCATGCTTTGAAAGCTCCTCTGTTCTAAATACATAGCAATGACACTTAGGTTATAAAGGGATAATTCAAATAGTCTGGTCATTATCAAAAATTAGATAACTGGCTCTGTGCATCTGAAACACAAAGGGGTGAAATAAGTAAGTGGAGTTGAAGCTGTGGGCCTCCTGGGTTCCAGATGCAGAGGCAGGCAAAAGAGGCTGGGAATTCAGCTT
>NW_012101321.1:6192896-6195102 GCF_000951045.1 Mandrillus leucophaeus | reverse complement strand
ATAAAAATAAATGAATTCATTCACATTTATGTAATAGTTTAATACATAAAAGGTAGCCTTTAATACTAAGAAGATGTATTTCTCAAGAATCCATTAGAAAAACTGGTTAACGTCCTCCAAAAAGGAACATTTAAATTTTAAAAACATTTATATATCAAAACGTGAAGATTATTAAAGCCGACTGGTACAATTGAAATTTTTCAATATATTTGACAGGCAATATTTATAATATAGAAAGAGCTCTTATAAATCAACAAGATGCATATATATATATATCTCTCTCTCTTTTAAAAGATAAGAAGATGTAGAGAATAAGAAGAAACTAGAAATATCCAAAACTGGACTAAGAATATGAAGAGGGGATATACAAATGGTTAGTAAATGTATAAAATATTTAACCTCACTAATAATTAAATAAATAAAAATGAAAAAGACAATTAGATAGCATTACTTGCCTCTTCTCCAACAAAGATGCATATTATAGCCTAAATTGTGTCCTACCCTGCAAATTCGTAGGTTGAAGCCCTAACCCCCAGTTTCTCCGAATGTGACTGTATTTGAAGATAGGAACTTTAAAGAAGTGGTCAAGTTAAAATGAGGCCATTGAGGTAGGGCCCTAATTCAATTTGGCTGGTGTTTATACAAGAAGAGGAAATTTGGAGACACAGAGAGACACCTGGCACATTCATGCACTGAGGGACCATGTGAACAGCAAGAAGACAGCCATCTGCAAGACAAGGAGACAGGGCTGGGAAGAAGCCAAACCTGCTGACACCTTGATGCTAGACTTTTATTGTCTAGAACTGTGAGAAGATAAATTTCTGTGCCTGCCAGTGGTATCTTCTTATGGCAGACCTAGCAAACTAACATGAAAGATAACAATAAATGGTCATATCCATTGGGCCTAAGTGCAATACTGGTGAGAGTGTAAGCTGATACAATCATTCTAAAGGGCAACCTGCAACATAGAGCAAAGCTTCCTAGCGCTGAGATGCTTCTCCCCACAAATTCTTAAACGCCTTGGGAAGTTTATCGTAGGAAAACCACAAGGATCTATAGAAAATATATGCATGAGGAAGTTCATAATAGCAAAAGTATATATATATTTTAAAGGTAATATATACAGGCTCATCAAAAGAGTATATATAAATAATGCTACTACAGAATGGCATCCATTTAAAAAGCATGTCATAGAAGAATACTAAGTAATGTGGGGAAATACATATATTGTTGAGTGAAATACTCAAATTACACACAATATTTACTAAATGATTATAATATTTTTTACTTATAATATTATTGCTCTATATAAGCAAGCATATTCATGACATGTAAAAATGCTGATAATTGTCTCTGGGTGATAACGTTATAGATCTAAATTCACTTTTTGTATTTTAAAATTTTGATAAATTAATCATGTATTAATTTTGTCATTATTCTTTCAGGCACCCAGCTATAAGGAAGACTACAAAGTAGATGCTCTTAACATTTCACTTAATCTTATGAAGACAGAAAAATGAAAATTTACAGTAACACTGAAACCCAAGTAACAGAAATAAAATATCAGAAATAAGGTATAAAAGTATGTATCAGGGCTGGACACAGTGGCTCACACCTGTAATCCCAGCACTTTGGGAGGTCAAGGTGGGAGGATCATTTGAGCTCAGGAGTTTGAGACAACCCTGGGCAGCATAGCAAGATCTCATCTCTAAAAAGAAAAATGAAAAAGTATATGTAGGGAGGCTGAGATGGGAGGATCCCTTGAGTCCAGGAGTTTGAGGCTGCAGTGAGCTATGATTGTGCCACTGCACTCCAGCCCAGGCAACAGAAAAAGACCTTATCTTTAAAAAAGTAAAATAAAACCAAAAAAGTATATATAAAGTCAAGGAAATATCAGAAATAAAGTATCAGAAATAAAATACAATTAGATAATTGCCTACAACTTAGAAGGCCAATAAAGCTCTATTTAATTGTGGCCTACTCCTGCTTTGCTCACCTAAAAGTAAAAATATCCTTTCTTTTTCTTTCTCCCTCTCTCTCCCTCTGCCTACTTCCTATTTCAGAAATCAAGGTTCACACGAAACAGAAAACGATTTCTCTATCAGTTTGGAATCACTTTATATAGCAGGCCTTCAGTTTATTACCTATTATTCCATGAATAATTCAATATATTCTCTGAATAACATAAAGTTAGACTCTAACCTAT
>NW_012101321.1:6189786-6192101 GCF_000951045.1 Mandrillus leucophaeus | reverse complement strand
TGGTGAATTTAATTGACAAATGCATACCACTTGTGAAATTCTCTTACCAGAGATAACAAAGAAGGATAATAGTGTGTCCATCTCACTGTGAGTCAAAGAATCTTTACAATGCATAAACAAAAAGGATGGGGTGGGACACGCTCTAAGGAGGTAGCAGGGTACATAATGTTCTCATTTCCCTAGCTAAACTATATGTACTTTGAGGTAACAGACTTTGCCTTATGTTTCTTCCATAACCACCAGTGCCTTAGCTACAGATGGTATACATAAAGAAGTACACGCTCTTCTAAATGTGTTTTAGGTTATGTCTCCTCTATCCTACTTAAAGTGGTTAGCCATTTCGCCTCTCTATAACATCATCAAAATTTTGATGATGAGATTATTTTCATCAACATACTATTATGTAATTTTTCTAAACACACACATATATACACACACACACACCACTTTCTCTTGCCCCTTATTCCACTTTCCCACTAACAACTATCTTAAATCTTTGCCTTAAAACTCCTTGAAAGAGTCCTGTTTACTTTCTGTTTCCTATTCCTCCTCTTCCATTTCCCCCAAGGCACATCTAGCAGGCATTCTCTCCTGCCACTCCAACAGAGTGCTTTCCCTGAGGTGACCTATGACCTCCATGGTGCTAGCTCTAATGGTAAATTCTTTGTCTGAATTTTAGAGTGACTAATCGGCAGGCTTTGACATAGTTGAGCCCCTCCTCTCTTAGCTTCCAAGACAACACCCCTTTGCTTTTCCTCCTGCCTTACTAGATCTTCCTTCTCAGTCTCCTTTCTGTTCCTTCTCTTCTCCTTGTTTCATAATGGTGGGTTGGTCCAGGGCACACGCACCTCTCCTTTACTTATGCTAACTCTGGTGATCTCATCCAATCTCACAGTTTTAAACACATGTTAGAATCCTAAATTTGCTTCTTCAGCACAGGTTTCTCTCTTCAACTCCAGATTTATACACAAAACTACCTACTTCACATTTCCCCTTGGGTTTCTAATAGACACATCAAATTCACCATAAACAAAAATGAACTCCTGCCCTTTCCCATCAAACACGCTTTATTATAGCCTTCCTCCCCTCAATTGAGGGCAATCTCATCCTGACAGTTACTCAGGCCAAAATCTTGGATTATTTCTTAATTATCTTAATCACACTCTCCACAACTATTCTATTTTTAAATCCTGTGGACACTCCTTCCAACACCTATCCCAAATCAGACAATTTGTGCCATCTCTACAGCTCAGTTTAAGCCACCACGGTCTTTCAAATAGATTACTGCAACATTCTCTGACCAGATCTCCCTTCCTCACCCTTCCAGTCTACTCTCAACACAGCATCTGGAGTGATGATCTCTCAGGATGCTTTATGGTTTCCATTTCACTCAGTAAAATCTAAAGCCCTAAAAGAGCCTCAAGGCCCCACAAGATCTGCCTAGCCCCATTATCCCTGTGACTTCAAGACTACTACTTTCCCATTTGCTCACTCCATATTCATCAGAAATGTGTCACTTTACCACTATTTGCTTCCAGGGAGTCTGAGAAATCAAGCTTGTTAGCTGGGCACATTGCCAACCCAACAAAATAGGGAGAAGGGGAGGAATAAGTATTATCAAGGCAACTGGCAGTGACTGTCACACACCCATGATTATTTTAGTTTGCAAGAAGGGAAGCAAAGTCTCAGGTAAGTTAGGTTACTTTCCAGGAAAGTTTCCTAGACAGTAACTTAGTTCGAAAATGGTAAACTGAAATTCAAATCCAAGTTTGTCTGACTGCACATCCCTTTATTTCTCTATTACATCAAGCACCCTCCCTCCTTTAACAGAAAATTACCAGCCTTTGAATGATTTTGAGCACAGGATTTGTTCTTTCAAACTGCCTAGCCCAAAATAGTTATATCATAAATGTTCTTGAGAATGATTAAAAATTATATTTCCAGATTGACATTTCAATCTGGAATTGTGCCACGAGTGCTAGAATGGATTAAAAAAAAAAAAAGAAAGAAAGAAAGAAAAAAGAAACTTGAAGATGGTCAAATAGGAATAGGTTCAGTCTGCAGCTCCCAGCAAGATCAAGGCAGAAGGCAGGTGATTTCTCCATTTCCAACTGAGGTACTCAGTTCATCTCATTGGGACTGGTTAGAAAGTGGGTGCAGCCCACAGAGGGCTAGCCAAAGCAGGGTGGGGCACTGCCTCACCCAGGAAGCGCAAGGGTCGAGGAACTCCCTCCCCAATCCAAGGGAAGCCATGAGGGACTGTGCACTCTGGCCCAGATACTACCCTTTCCCACGGTCTTCACAACCAGGAGATC
>NW_012101321.1:6187640-6189736 GCF_000951045.1 Mandrillus leucophaeus | reverse complement strand
AAAAAAAAAAAAGAAAGAAAGAAAGAAAAAAGAAACTTGAAGATGGTCAAATAGGAATAGGTTCAGTCTGCAGCTCCCAGCAAGATCAAGGCAGAAGGCAGGTGATTTCTCCATTTCCAACTGAGGTACCCAGTTCATCTCATTGGGACTGGTTAGAAAGTGGGTGCAGCCCACAGAGGGCTAGCCAAAGCAGGGTGGGGCACTGCCTCACCCAGGAAGCGCAAGGGTCGAGGAACTCCCTCCCCAATCCAAGGGAAGCCATGAGGGACTGTGCACTCTGGCCCAGATACTACCCTTTCCCACGGTCTTCACAACCAGGAGATCCCTTCGGGTGCCTATGCCACCAGGTCCCTGGGTTTCAAGCACAAAACTGGGAGGCCATTTGGGCAGAGACTGAGCTAGCTGCAGGAGGTTTTTTTTTTATACCCCAGTGGCGCCTGAAATGCCAGCAAGACAGAACCACTCACTCCCCTGGAAAGGGGGCTGAAGCCAGGGAGCCAAGTGGTGTAGCTCAGCAGATACTGCCCCCACAGAATCCAGCAAGCTAAGATCCGCTGCCCTGAAATTCTTGCTGCCAGCACAACAGTCTAAAGTTAACCTGGAATGCTCTAGTTTGGTGGGGGAAGGGGCATCCGCCATTACTGAGGCTTGAGTAGGTGGTTTTCCCCTCACAGTGTAAACAAAGGCGCCAGGAAGTTCGAACTGAATGGAGCCCATTGCGGCTAGGAAACGCTGCTGTAGCCAGACTGCCTCTCTAAATTCCTCCACTCTGGGCAGGGCATCTGTGAAAGAAAGGCAGCAGCTGCAGTAAGGGACTGATAGACAAAACACCCATCTCCCTGGGACACAGCACCTGGGGGAAGGGGTAGCTGTGGACACAGCTTCAGCAGACTTAAATGTTCCTGCCTGCTGGCTCTGAAGAGAGTAGCAGATCTCCCAGCACAGTGCTTGAGCTCTACTAACAGACAGATTGCCTCCTCAAGAGGGCCCCCGATCCCCGTGCCTCCTGACTGGGAGATACCTCCCAGCAGGGGTCAACAGACACCTCACACAGGAGAGCTCTGGCTGGCATCTGGTGCATGCCCCTCTGGGATGAAGCTTCCAGAGGAAGGAACAGGCAGTAATCTTTGCTGTTCTGCAGCTTCTGCAGGTGACACACAGGCAAACAGGGTCTGAAGTGGACCTCCAGCAACTCCAGCAGATGGGCCTGACTGTTACAAGGAAAACTAAAAAAACAGAGAGGAATAGCATCAACATCAACAAAAGGACATCCACACAGAATCCCCATCCAAAGATCACCAAAATCAAAGACTAAATGTAGATACATCCACGAAGATAAGGAAAAACCAGCACAAAAAGGCTAAAAATTCCAAAAACCAGAACACCTATTCTCCTCCAAAGGATCACAACTCCTCTCCAGCAAGAGAATAAAACTGGATGGAGAATGAGTTTGACAAACTGACAGAAGTAAGCTTCAGAAGGTGGGTAATAGAAAACTCCTCCAAGGTAAAGGAGCATATTCTAACCCAACAAAAGGAAGCCAAGAACGTTGAAAAAAGGTTAGAGGAATTGCTAACTAGAATAATCAGTTTAGAGAAGAACATAAATGACCTGATGGAGCTGAAAAACACAGCATAAGAACTTTGTGAAGCATACACAAGTATCAATAGCTGAATTGATCAAGCAGAAGAAAGGATATCAGAGACTGAAGACCAACTTAATGAAATAAAGCATGAAGACAAGATTAGAGAAAAGAATGAAAAGGAATGAACAAAACCTAAAAGAAATAAGAGAGTGTGTGAAAAGACTAAATCTGTATTTGACCGCTGTACCTGAAAGTGATGGGGATAATGGAACCAAGTTGGAAAACACTCTTCAGGATATTATCCAGGAGAACATCCCAAACATAGCAAGACAGGCCAACGTTCAAATTCAGGAAATGCAGTGAACACTTCAAAGGTATTCCCCAAGAAGAGCAACTGGAAAACACATAATCATCAGATTCACCAAGGTGAAATGAAGAAAAAAAAATATATATTAAGGGCAGCCAGAGAGAAAGGTTGGGTTACCCACAAAGGGAAGCCCATCAGACTAAC
>NW_012101321.1:6187121-6187590 GCF_000951045.1 Mandrillus leucophaeus | reverse complement strand
GCCTATTGTGAGGAGGGGGGAGGGGGGAAGGGGGACGGATAGCATTAGGAGATATATCTAATGTAAATGACGAGTTGATGGGTGCAGCGCACCAACATGGCACATGTATACATATGTAACAAACCTGCATGTTGTGCACATGTACTCTAGAACTTAAAGTATGATAGTCATAAAAAATAAAAAATAAATAAATAAATATTAGATTTCAGAATGTGAAGAGAGTCAGACCAGAGCTCCCAGTCAGGTTTCTAAATGCAATGGTGTTTTTTGCTGTTCTGTAGCAAAATAAGAATAGGACAATGTAATATATTTTTCATGAAGCTAAATTGATACAATATAAATAATTATTCCTTATTCTGAGATTGTTTGTAGAGTTTGTGACGTTAAAATATCTTTTGCTTTGAAATGATGCTAATACTAGGTCTGGTCTACTAGTATAAAAAGTTGATATTGGTCCCTGAAACAAAAA
>NW_012101321.1:6186296-6187071 GCF_000951045.1 Mandrillus leucophaeus | reverse complement strand
TGACGAGTTAATGGGTGCAGCGCACCAACATGGCACATGTATACATATGTAACAAACCTGCATGTTGTGCACATGTACCCTAGAACTTAAAGTATGATAGTAATAAAAAATAAAAAATAAATAAATAAATAAATAAATATTAGATTTCAGGAATGTGAAGAGAGTCAGACCAGAGCTCCCAGTCAGGTTTCTAAATGTAATGGTGTTTTTTGCTGTTCTGTAGCAAAATAAGAATAGGACAATGTAATATATTTTTCATGAAGCTAAATTGATATAATATAAATAATTATTCCTTATTCTGAGATTGTTTGTAGAGTTTGTGATGTTAAAATATCTTTTGCTTTGAAATGATGCTAATACTAGGTCTGGTCTACTAGTATAAAAAGTTGATATTGGTCCCTGAAACAAAAAGTCTGAGATCCATACCCTTTAGAAAATCAATTCCTGACAACTCAGAGATTTGTTCCTCTTCCTAAGCAGAGCCAAAATATCATTGTTCTATGGCATTTTCTTATATCTTTCTCTACCTATATTTAAGAGTCTAGATGGGTATCCTATCTATACCTCTGGCACCCTTAGGCAAAGGAAATAAAAGCAGAAGAATCAAGTAAAATAAAAGCAAAGAAAAAAAATGCTGTTGGGAAAACTGGCTAGCTATATGCAGAAAACTGAAACTGGACCCCTTCCTTACACCCTCTACAAAAATTAACCCAAGATGGATTAAAGACTTAAACGTAAGACCTAAAACCATAAAAACCCTAGAAGAAAACCTAGG
>NW_012101321.1:6185800-6186246 GCF_000951045.1 Mandrillus leucophaeus | reverse complement strand
ATATCTTTTGCTTTGAAATGATGCTAATACTAGGTCTGGTCTACTAGTATAAAAAGTTGATATTGGTCCCTGAAACAAAAAGTCTGAGATCCATATCCTTTAGAAAATCAATTCCTGACAACTCAGAGATTTGTTCCTCTTCCTAAACAGAGCCAAAATATCATTGTTCTATAGCATTTTCTTATATCTTTCTCTACCTATATTTAAAAGTCTAGATGGGTATCCTATCTATACCTCTGGCACCCTTAGGCAAAGGCAATAAAAGCAGAAGAATCAAGTAAAATAAAAGCAAAGAAAAAAAAATGCTGTTGGGAAAACTGGCTAGCTATATGCAGAAAACTGAAACTGGATCCCTTCCTTACACCCTCTACAAAAATTAACCCAAGATGGATTAAAGACTTAAACGTAAGACCTAAAACCATAAAAACCCTAGAAGAAAACCTAGG
>NW_012101321.1:6182964-6184666 GCF_000951045.1 Mandrillus leucophaeus | reverse complement strand
CTTTACAGACAAGCAAATGCTGAGAGATTTTGTCACCACCAGGCCTGCCTTACAAGAGCTATTGAAAGAAGCACTAAACATGGAAAGAAACAATTGGTACCAGCCACTGCAAAAACATACCAAATTGTAAAGACCATGGACCTTGAAGAAACTGCATCAACTAATAGGCAAAATAACCAACTAGCATCATAAGATAGGATCAAATTCACACATAATAATATGAACCTTAAATGTAAATGGGCTAAATGCCCCAAATAAAAGACACAGACTGGCAAATTGGATAAAGAGTAAAGACCCATCGGTATGCTATATTCAGGAGACCCATCTAACGTGCAAAAACACGCATAGGTTCAAAATAAAGGGAGGGAGGAATATCTACCAAGCAAATGGAAAGCAAAAAAGACCAGGGTTTGCAATCCTATTCTCTGATAAAACAGACTTTAAACCAACAAAGATCAAAAAAGACAAAGAAGGAATTACATAATAGTAAAGGGATCAAAGCAACAAGAAGAGCTAAATATCCTAAATATATATGTACCCAATACAGGAGCACCCAGATTCATAAAGCAAGTTCTTAGAGACCTACAAAGAGACTTACACTCCCACACAACAATGGAGACTTTAACAGCCCACTGTCAATGAAATAAAGCGATTTATTAGATCAATGAGACAGAAAATTAACAAGGATTTTCAGGACTTGAACTCAGCTCTGGACCAAGTGGACCTAATAGACATCTACAGAGCTCTCCACCCCAAATAAACAGAATATACATTCTTGTCAGCACCATATTGCACTTAATTCTAAAACTGACCACATAATTGGAAGTAAAAAACTCCTCAGCAAACGCAAAAGAAAGAAAATCATAACAAACAGTCTCTCAGACCACAGTGCAATCAAGGTAGAACTCAAGATTAAAAAACTCAATCAAAACCGCGCAACTACATGAAAACTGAACAACCTGCTCCTGAATTACTACTGAGTAAATAATGAAATTAATGCAGAAATAAATAAGTTCTTTGAAACCAATAAGAACAAAGACACAATGTGCCAGAATCTCTGGGTCACAGTGAAAGCAGTGTTTATAGGGAAATATATAGCACTACATGCCCACAGCAGAAAGTGGGAAAGATCTAAAATCAACACCCTAACATCACAATTAAAAGGAGTAGAGAAGCAAGAGCAAACAAATTCAAAAGCTAGCAGAAGACAAGAAATAACTAAGATCAGAGCAGAAATGAAGGAGATGGAGACACGAAAAACCCTTCAAAAAATGAATGCATCCAGAAGCTGGTATTTTGAAAAGATCAACAAAATAGATAAACCACTAGCCAAACCAATAAAAAAGAAAAGAAAGAAGAATCAAATAGACAGAATAAAAAATGATAAAGGGGATATTGCCACTGATCCCACAGAAATACAAACTACCATCAGAGAATACTATAAACACCACTACGCAAATAAACTAGAAAATCTAAAAGAAATGGATAAATTCCTGGACACATACACCCTACCAAGACTAAACCAGGAAGAAGTCGACTCTCCAAATAGACCAATAACAAGTTCTGAAACTAAGACAGTAATTAATAGCCTACTAACAAAAAAAAAACCAACACCAGACGGATTCACAGCCAAAATCTACCAGAGTTACAAAGAGTAGCTGGTACCGTTCCTTCCAAAATTATTCCAAACAACAGAAAAAGA
>NW_012101321.1:6155206-6179054 GCF_000951045.1 Mandrillus leucophaeus | reverse complement strand
TTTTGCCTTATTTTTTAGTGATTCCCTGACTGGAACCTGCCTAAAATTCTGGCCCCTTTCAGAAGGTCAGTTCTACGGTTTCCTGCCTGGGCCTCTGTCCCTGAACTGTTCTTTGGTTGGAGTCTGCTTGATGACCGGTTTCCCTGATGTTGTCTACCTGCCTTTCCTGTCTGAAACTGAAAATCCCTGTCCCTGGATTTTCCTTTGCTGTGTGCCCTCACCTATTGGACTCATCGGTGTATTTTTCTCCTTCCCAAAAATCAAGACTACTCTTTGCTGCCTGTCACCAGAGCCCTCACATGGAACAAACTGGGTGAACTTTTCTTTACATCCACCTGGTTTTGTGTCCCCCAAACCCTCCATGACCTTAATGCATGGGTTGAGTTTTTTCTGCCTCCTCATCCTATTACAGTCACTTGGGCCACTTCCAGCTATGTCTCAAAATATGACAAGATACAACCAATCTAAGGTACCTTTCAGCTAGAGTTCTTTAACACTCTGACTTCAGAGTCACAATTTGCCAAGCAAATTTAATGTCATCCAAGTTTCCATGATGGAATTTGTATTATGTTTCTTTAGAATATTTTTCAAGTAAAATGCAGAACAAGCATGCATATATATATGTTTTTGGCTGTGTGAGCTGGTATCATGGCGTGAGCTGGTAGGAAAGCACATAGAGAAGTGTAGCAAGAAAGAGATTTATTAATGAGTTCTCCCACATCCCTCCAGGATGGAAGAGACAAAGGTACTGGAAAGGTAAAAAAAGAATGAAGAAAAGACAAGCCACACAAATTGGTGCCTCAGGGAGTTTTGGTGGAGAATAAAAAGTAGGGTAACCAACTATCCAAGTTTATCTGGCACAGAAGAGTCTCCTGGGACATGGGACTTTCAGGGCTCAAGCTGGAAAAGTCCCTGGCAAGCCCCAGTGAACTGGTTACTAGAACCTGAAATTGTTCAGAGTTTTGCTGAATCAAAGATTAAGGATGTGAAAGAATTGTACAGAAAAGAAAAGAAAGTAAGACTTTCTTTAATGTATCTTGTGAAAATATGAAAATATCAGAAATATTTTTATTATTCTTGATTGGTGGGCTGTACTTTGTTGAATGCAACTTTGTCCAGGAACTTTTGTGCTAGCTGCATACATATTAATGAAAGACAATAATATTGTCAAATACTTATTGGGAACTTAATATACCATCCACAGATTGAAGTGCTTTGCACAGAACATCTCAATTGTCCTCAAGGCAACCTTAGTAGATAAGTACTGTTATTAGTTACATTTTACAGATAAGGAAATAAAGGCAGGCATTTTAGGCAGTTTTTCCTAGAAGAAATCTTGACACAAAATTGACATGTGACAGATGATTAAAGGATTTTCAACTACATTTCAACAATGTAGAAGTAGTCAGGGTACATGGGTTAGCTGGTCATGTGGTATCACTGAAATATTTGCATACTTCCACATGCCTGGGTCACATATTCTGACAAACTTTAGGTTCCAGCCATGAAGGCCACTGCAGAAGAAATGTTTATTAAAGTAAATGCTTATTAAAGTAAAAAGATTGAAGCATATGAGTCATTTTCTTTTTCAGTTGAATATTCAGGTCAGTGAAAATGCAAAGGCATTTTAGGTCACAGGAAACCACCTGGGATGCGTCAGCAGCTCATGTGTAGATTAACCCTGGGACAAGAGGGAGAGGAGAGGGCCTTGTCAGGTTCGGGATGACACTATAGAACATATATGTTTTCAATTTGATCTTCCCTTCATAAAGCTAACATTCATAACATGTCAGGCACTGTACATAACCTATCACCTCTTTCAATCCTCACCACCATCTTATAAAATGTAGTTACTGCAAGTTTAAGCTTACAGATAAGGAAATAGAGGTACAGAGAGATTAAGTAACTTGGCAAGGTCACAAGGCTAGCAAATGGTAAAGCCAAGATCTGAACCCAGACTTTATCCATTTAGTTACCTCAATTTCCTACTGTAATGTATACGGACTGTGAGAATGTTAAACTTGCAGGAAAACATAGCAACCATTTAGTTAGCCTAACTTCCTCATTGTATTAGTAGGAACTAAAGCTCCAAGGATTGTAAGAGATTTGGGAAGACAGTGTGTATACCAGAAGGAGCAAGGTATTTCAATACAAAGAACCTGGATTGGATCAGCAGTTTTACAACCTATTAACTCTCTGATTTGTACAGATTATTTAACCTTTCTATACCTCAATTCTGTCATTTGTAAAATGAAGGTAATAATATCTACTTACAAGGGAGATTTCAAGATTAAATTAGACAACGTATGCAAAGCATTTGGTAGAGTTTCTCACATATAGTAAGGGATCAATAGATGAAATTGGTATTAGATTTATTAATGACATTTAATATTAATAACAATATTATTATTATTGCATAACTACCTAGTAATTATTATTACTACTACTACAACTACTATTACATCATCATTATGATCACCATCATATCAGCTCACACAGCAGTCAATTGCAAAAGCAGGCTTAAAATCTGGTTGCCTAACTCATCATGATGACATATTTTCTTCTCTATTATAAAAACAACATGAAAACTTCAAACCAAGAAAGCATTTAATAAAGACCCTTGGCATTCAGAAGGTTATTCATAACATGGCCACAAAATTGCAGATAAGAATGCAAAACAATTTAAATGGCATAGAGTACAAAGAAGCAAATTCAATGCCATGCAATCTTGGGCGCTAATGATGTTTCTCTAGAATATTTTCCAAGTAAAATATAGAACAATTATATGTATATGTGTTGGGTTTTGGCTCTATTCTTTATTTCTTTTGGCTTCTAGATGTGCACCATGAACACATGGAAGATGGTCAGTCCTTCTGGTTTTGTAGCATGGATTTGAGAATATAAAAACAGAGGCTCCACAAGCTAACCCAACAGTGGTCTAACTTTATGGAGATATCCTTCTGTACAAGCCAACAAAATGACAGAACTGAAGCAATTTGGCTTTCTGAATACTGAGGCAGCACTTCAACAAACTATCTTGCCTCTTTCTTCTCCCCTACTTGACCAAGTGAAATGTTATGAACATTTGCTCCCATGTGTAAACTTCTCTAATAAGAATTCAGGGAAGAACAGCTTACAACACACTCTTTGTCATATACAAACTCTTCCTCATAGTCATTTTTATTACATAAGTAACATACACTATTAGTATGAAAAACTAGAAAAAATAAGCTGAAATAAGAAAATTAAAATCAATAATCCCACAATATGAAATAACTATTGTTAATATTTTGTTACATATATTTGCTTTTTCTAAGCATATAAAAATTCATACATAGGTAAATATACCAAATTCTAAAGATGCATTATATATAATCCTTTTTCCCATAGCTAAATAAAATTTAAAATTTCTGTATTATACATAATAATTATATCCCATATCATGGTTTTAAACAGTTGCCTGACCTTCCATTATATAGATGTACCATAATTTATTAGTCAAGCCTCTATTAATCGACAGTAGAGTGGCTTCCAATCTTCTTGCTGTTATAAACAACTCGTTCTTATAAATACACTTGTTTAGAAACCTTAGTACACTTGTTTAGAAACCTTAGTACACTTGTTTAGTATTTCCTTAGAAATAAAGAATTCCCAGAAATGGAATTACCAAGTCAGGGACTGCAAACTTTTAAAACTTAATATGTACTTTGTATTAAGTAATAGGTATGTATTTATAATATGTATGCATACATCTTGCCATATTTATCTTCAAAACCAGGTACTGATTTTCACTCCCAGCAGTGGGTAAAATGAGCCGGCCCCACTGCCCTTTATGGTTGAGTGAGCCAGCAACTTGCCTGGGCAGTCATGGCTTCCCACAGAAAAAGTCTATGAAGGCCCTCTACTAGTGCCACCTTTGTGACACAAGGCAAAGACAAGAGACAACACCCAGCTGTCTCATGGATTGGCTAACAGCCGCTGACAACACCCACATGTACTGTGATATCAGAGGCTAGCAAAGGAAAATATCCAAAAATAACAAAGCAACTGAGAATCGTTGGACAATGTCAGAGAGAAAATTATGATTTTTAAATGCATTTGTTTTTCCTTTAACAAATAGGGCAGGGAAAAAAAGGAGCCATCCACATTCAGCAAATAAGAAGACTTGCTCTGAAAAACATTGAAAAAGAGAGAGGAAAGGGAATCATTACAGATTTGGAAAACCTGTGGCAAATTTCCGGGCCAGTAAGAGTGGAATATTAGAATGTTCAAAGGGTGAAACAAAGCAAAACAAAAAAGCCTACTTTCTCCTGTGCCCGGGTAGCATTTTCAATCATTTCCGACCAGCCAATTTACAAACTGAAACTTAAATGTCTCTGTGAATGTAAGCAAGGGCAAAGCAACAGAATGAGCTAGAACACCCTTTCTGCCTCTGCTGGCTTTGCACTGAAGGCAGCTAGTGCCTGCCTCTAACTGGGTCGCTCTATCCTTTCCTGAAGCCCACAGAGCTGAAAGGGAAGACTCAGTGAAGGCAGAGCTGAGGAGACACCAGATGTGTATACCATAGGTGAGGATGTAGGTGGAGAGGAGGCAATGAAGTGCAACATACGCCTGGGGCAACAAATAAAGTACTGTCTTCTACATTGCAGGTCATGAGAGAGGAATTTCTTAATTATCTTACAGCTAGTTGCACGGTGCCTACTGCAGGATTCCCCAGGAGTAACTCATTTAAAGCTATGACAAATCATCCCTGTTTTCCAATGGGGAAACTGAGGCATGCCAAGATTAAATCTTTTGCCCAAGATAATATAGCTGATAAGTGGAAGAGCTGAGATTCAAACCTAAGGAGCCTGGTTCTAAAATCCACACTCTTCACTGCATTGGTACACTATCTCTCAGGCCACAGTTACAGAGACAATGTAGGACTGAAGGCCTGAAGACTAAGGTTCAAGTCCATGGTCCACCTCCAATTATCAGCTCTAAACTACCTAGGGTAAGTCATATAATTTCTCTAAGCCTCAGACTCCGCCTTGGAGAAACAGGCACAATCCAGAGATCAGCTTTGTCCTGATCCTCCCGCTCCAGCCCATGACCCACAACCACCCGGATGCAGAACTCAACACATCTTTGAGTTCCCTGTCCCATTTTGTTTCTATTGAATTTCAGTCTGCAGTTTCACTCTCTACTCAAGCACCCACTTATTCACACTAAAGCATGCTCATTATTCCCCCTTAAAGAATCCTTTGATGTAAAAACATTGGAACAGTGAAGCTTGTTTTTCCAAGCATTTTTTAGGTGACACAAAAGAGGGAGGGGAAATTCATCACACATTGCAGACAAAACTGCTTTAAAATTCCCCATAAGTATCGCCATCAGTCCCTTCTCTCCATATTGTCAAGAAGAGGAAGGTACTCCCAATGCCATTTCTTTCAGTTCCCAAAACTGTTAACTGTATATTCTTTCGAATGTTTCCCTAGGCATATTAAAGTCTCACCTGTTTCTTATAAACTGGACATCACTTATTTATTTACAAATAATTTGACAGCTACGATGCTCTAATTAGAGCATGCATGTGAAAGTACCTCATACAAATGAAGTGATACATTAATAGAATATATCATTAATATTCACCTGCAAGATGTTACAAGTCAAATAACTTAAAATATTGACTTATCTAAACTTTTTTTTTTTTTTTTTTAATAAAGTCTTGCTCTGTCACCCAGGCTGGAGTGCAGTGGCACCATCTAGGCTCACTGCAGCCTCCACCTCCCAGGTTCAAGTGATTCTCCTGCCTCAGCCTCCTGAATAGCTGGGACTATAGGTGCCCGCCACCAGGCCCGGCTAATTTTTGTATTTTTAGTAGAGATGGGGTTTTACCATGTTGACCAGGCTGGTCTCAAACTCCTGGCCTCAAGTAATCCACACACCTCAGCCTCTCAAAGTGCTGGGATTACAGGCATGAGCCACCGCACCCGGCCAGTTTATCTAAACTTATGATTGACAAGTGCATGACAGAGTTATTAGAAGGAACATTTCTATGCATTGGTGATTGATGCCAGTTAACACTCTCCCACAAACAATGCCTTCCTGGGAAGCTGCATCACAGCCAACACAGAGCTGATAAGACGAATCTATGAATCTGCATTCAAGCTCCTCTTTCTTAAAAATGCAAATAGGCCCTTCTCTCACAATTTTTTACTTAATCTTACTGGTCTTTCTCTTACTACTTTTTCTTACTTTACAAAAGTTTCAAATATATAGTCTATATTCACTGCCTCCTTTTTTTTTTTCCTCAACACCTGCTTCCTCCTGCTCACCTAGGAATATGGACTTTCTCTCTCTCTCTCTCCAATATCATAATGAAAGGTTGTGGACAACAATGTTTATAAATCCACAAAAAACTCCCTGTCGTGAAATACAATGGCCATGTCATCTTCCTCATTCTCTGGTGTTCTTGACTAAATCTGACATTTTCAAGGAAACCTAGAGAAAAGTTTGTAGTAATAGGAGTTCTCCTTAACAACAGACAAAACTAATCAATTTGTTCAATGATCTTTTATTAAAACAATCATAAAGGGAATGTATTTTAATTACTTGCTCTGCCAACTTAGGCAGCATCATGACATGAAGGTGTAGCTAGTCCGTGAAAATTCTTCTAAATTATGAGGCTCACATGTGAAAGAAACTTGATAGAAGTCTTCCCAAATTTGACAGCAACCCTAAAAATGTATGGCATTACCAGTAACAAGCTATAAATCTGAAACAAACTTTTCTACGTTATTAATAATACATACATTTAAATCAGCCATGTTAGAGAAAAGACTGAATTCTTTGTGTATTCTCTTTATGAAGAAAAATTACAAAATTGTTGTCTTATGCAGAAGTGATAAAAAAAAGAACGTAGCCAAAAAGTAGGGTAAAAAGATAATATGGAATTTTGCAAGGCACTGTATTAATAAAAACCATTATATTGTTTTTCTGGAAGTTAAGGTATATATGGCATTTCTCTGATTTTATTAGTTGGCAACTTCTTGTGATTTCTTAATTGTAATATTTACCTTTTATATAATTTTATATTCATTATTTTATATTTTTAAGGAATGTATTCCAAAATTGTATAAGTTTCAGATCCTTCCAAACCTGCATCCTATTACACACTAGTTCTTCTATCATAGAAATATAGGCTATTAAGTCAAGTGCTCTCCTGGATAATATAAGTGAGGTGTTATTATCAAACTCTTGTGAATAACAGGATTCCCTTCTCACTTCTGCCATCTTCCTGGACTCCCTACCATTTCTCTGTATATAAGTATACTTACAACCATGTAACATGCAGAGAATATAAAGATAAATAGATAATATCCCCACTTCGAGTAGATTAGAGCCCCATGAGGGGAAGAAGACATGTAAGTTAATAATTAAGCAACAATCTGATAACTGTTCTAAAGGAGTTAAGAGCACAGAAGGTGAGAAATTGACTGTACCTTAGGAATTCGGGAAATGTGTCACAATAAAGTTAAGAGCTAACCTGGGCATAAAGAAATAAGAGGGAGTATGCCTGGCAGGGGAGGGAGACTGCATTCCTACGGGGAACATCGCAGGTTAATTTATGTGAGCAGAACATCAAATCCAGTGCTATGATGCGCCAATTAGATCATGGATGTGCAAGTACCTCATACAAATGAAAGTGATACATTAAATGAAACGATGCATTATTCTAAAGAACATAGTCCAATATGCTGTGCTGGCATACAAAGAACAAACAACAACAAGCCATTCTCCAAAAGGGAAGAATCACTAGCTTCTCAGAAGAATTCACAAGTAAGCTTATATGTTGCACCCTTTAATGTACCAAACATGTATAAATCTTGAAAATTGTGGGCTCAAGCCTTGGTTTCAAAGAAGCCTGAACACTGAATCCTCCAACACATTTTAGCTGTGTCATCTGGAACAACTGGGTAATTTTTACAGCCTCAGATTTTTCATCTGTAAAATGATCATATTAGTAGTTATATAAAAAATGTGTCCTGATGATTAGACCAGCCATGCATGGCATAAAATAAAGCTGGCCAAATGTTATTTGTTAATAAGCGAAGCTAACATATCCAAGTTTTTCTAATATTGAAGATAGATGAGAACTGCACATCTCTTTGTTACCCTGATAATTAAGGGGAGAGTCAGCACCTGTCAGCCAAAAACAATCAAGCTGAAGGCAGGAATGTTCTTTCAAATAGCCAGAGCATTCCAAAGAATGCCAGAAATGCTCTCACATTCTCTATCACATTCCTTTAGGCAAAAATTAATTTAAACAAACAGCCTAAGCATGCCATATCAGAAACGTACACACAGGAAAAAAGACCAAAAACTCAGTCTCAATGAAAAATAGCCATCTTGTAAGGAAATAAGCACACAATTCTGTATGCCAGAAGATACGTTGTCAAATATATTTCTACAGAAGCCAGTTTCTTCATGGTGAGGCTCAGTAGGAGCATCACTAGGCCGTGCTACTTCACAATCCTTAGCGGGGAACACTGTCTTAGACAATTGTCCCTGACGCATAGCTTGATCCTCTCCAGCCTTAATAGAGTGGACTCCTTGTTTAATGGTAAAATGTGCGCATTCTGAAGAAGGGACATCAACCTCCTCTATTTAATTAGAGACCATTATGAAGAAGTGAATCATGTTATGCTTTAGTCCAGTAGGCTCTTAACCCTTACAAAACTGGGAAGGAGCAGATGATACATCCATATCTTCTCACAGTAAGCCTGCCTCTTGGTTTTTGTGACTGAGGATTCTGAGATGGTCAATATTTGCAGGATGGTCTGACAAATGGGGCTGTAATAGCAGCAATCTGTGAGCATGGGCGGGTTTGGGTTTGTAGTGTTGGTACTACAATGGTCCATAATCTAGAACCTGAAATATGTATCAATTTCCTAGGCATGTTACAATTATTTCTCCAGAGCACAAAAACACAAGGATTTATGCTACCAAAAGTGTTAGTAGTCAGACGTGACTCCCTGCTGGCCAAGATCATATAAGAATGTACAAATGTGGAACACCTCTGAATTTCTTAGCTTTCTTTTAATTACTAATTTCACTTAATGTACTGTGCCAGAAGATCATAACTACCCTGACCAACAGTTTTTAATAAGACAAACAATAAGCCATGAACAGAGAAGGGCCACATTACTTATTGAAGAAGGATTTACATGAAATGAGGGCTGAATTGTTTAACTGGAAGGATCACCTCTACAGGTCTCCCTACATGAGACTATAATGAAAACCAACAGACATGAGAGCACAGGATACAGTCCTAAGCAGCCCTTCAGCCACACCTGCATATTTAACTACAACTTCTGAAGACAAGAAGCACTGGCAGACTTAACCGCTTCTTACTACCAAAGCGAACAATTAAATCTGGCCCTCTGAGAACAAGCGATCATAGAACATCTTTAGGGAAAATGTACTTTTTGTGGCCCATCAGAGGATCATTACATAGTGGCACTGAATTAAGCCTTGACTTAAGGTAACACGAGTATAGGAGAGAAAAGATTGCATTTAAGAATGTTGCTTTTAACGGGGGACTCGGAGAAAATGTACTTGATAATGGATGTCATTTGCTTGCATCCAACCACACACCTTTATCCTTTGTTGTCCCCCATCTCAATGTTGAAAGAGAAGTCCCCCAAAATGTTCTATTGAGGGAACTGTTAAGGGTTTCTACAATTTCCACAGCCAACTTATTCAGGGCTCCACTGCACCAGTCATGTGTGAATGAAGGGCAGTATTTGTGTTAATTTGCAGATTGCTGGGACACTTGACAGTCTGCCTTTATCCTCTCAGTTCTGGTGTCTCTCTCAGATTTGGGATATACCAACAGTCCATAGGATTTCATATTTCTCTGACTAGAAAAAGTTAGATATGATCATATTAACACTTAAAGCAGTGTTTCCCAAGTAATAACTCTCAGAGAAAATGACAGTATGTATTTATACCCAGCAGTAATCAGACATGGTAGTGTGTCTAGAAGTAACTAGCTGGGGAAGGAGAGGAAAGTGAGGGTGGTGAGGGGGAGTAGGGGGCTCCAGCACCCTAAGTCATGCCCTGCCAGCCTGGGCTTCATGGACCAATATCGACCTACAACCAAGAAACCAGAGCAGCATCTGCCAGGAAAACACTCCTTTAGTGGATATGGATGGTTCAAGCATTTCCTTGGGAACACAAGTAAGATTCTAACATCCTCCGTGGTATCATGAGCCTTTATGCGATGAAATAGGGGCTTATGAGTCAATATTATTTAGTCTTATAAAGAGAAAGGGACCCACAGGATAGGTGCTCCAGTAATCTTCACTACTGCATTCATGTTTTAAATACCAACCAATACAAGAACCTAAGAATGCAAAATTGAGCTATACTACGCATTCGCAAATCAGATACAAACTCATTTACCCTCAACCTGAAAGAAGTCAGGGTGAACCTAACATTTAAAAGAAATGTATTAAATATCTACAATTCTTTTCTTCTTTTTCTTGTTTCATTTTTTTTTTCACTGTCATCTGTGATGTAGGTAAAAACAGAAGGTATTTAAAGTAGGCAAATATTCTGTGAATTTTCTTCGTCTAATCATCTTTGAAAATGTAAAAAGCAGTTGACTATGACGGTGTGGTGGAGACAGCAAGAATTAGTCCAAGATTGGATGATTTCCACAAAGAACTTGCAAGCTGGGATACATATATAACCACTTTCTGAGATGCTTACTCTAGTGGTTCAGATACTCTGACCTCAGTTAGACAGAACAGGCTGCATACCATCTTAGCAAGTTTGTAAACAAAAATATCTAAATGGCTTGGAAAGGAAATAACACTAACCATCTGAAACTGCTACTGATAGAAAGCAAGTGTAGAAGTTGAAGATCATATGAGTCACTTTAATAACCATCTTAATAATAACTTTGTCCAAAGCTGCTACTTGCAGCTCTTAAAATGATTAATAATTATTGTTATTCTCTGTGATGCAATCACCCACAGGATTATACACATGGTGAACCATGAAGAGAAAAGGTTTTAGAATAAGGTCCTCAACCATATTGGTAAGCTTTCAATAAATCACCTATGGTGTGTGAGGCACTCTCTAAGGATATAGTGGCAAACAAGACCCAGAAGTCGAGTAGAATACCACTACCAAAGACTTCAATTGTATTTTCTTGCTGAGAAAAATGGGGTCCAGTGGACCTGTAGTCATTAAAAGTAACCATTTGTATATACTTCACAAAATTATATTAATACCTGTATGACAATATCTCTCCAATATCTCTATGTTAGGAATCTATGATTCATTTACATTTTCTCATGGTACTAATATTTTATATGATTCTGTAGAATATTGCTTTAATAGAACTACAGGTTGGGTTGAGAGCAAGATGACTTAATTGCATGATTACAGGGCCATCATTCACATAGCATTAATATGAATACTATCTGCTAGAGTTGGGTAGCAAGTGGACCCTGTAGGAAAAGAAAAGACGAAGAAAAGAGAGCAGAGAAAGTACAAAAGGAGTTACTAAAGAAACATCCTTCTAAGCAAATTTTCACTTATAAGATGTTTTATCAATGAGGGGTGTTAGGAAACAAAAAAGTACATGTTTAAAATGAGAATGATTGAGCCATTGATTTGAAAAGCAAACGTCCACAATGAGAGAGAGAAAGTTTATAAGTACAGTAAAGACACTAGAGCTGCCTAGTTGTCACTCTAGGTTCCTTAATCAATTAAAATAAGAAAAGCTCCTCTTATCCCTAATGTTCTCCACCAAAGACTCAACAGGAGACAAAGCCTTAACCAAAGGACATTCACCAGAATTACCACCAAAATGGGCAGGAACTGAAGAGAGAAAAGATAGGAGAGGAGTATCAGTTAGAGGGAGAAGGAAGGCATCCAAACTAAAATACATTGGCTTGTTTTAGGTTCTGAAAAACATAAACAGTAAGAGACTTAATAGAATGATGGAGGAAAGCCAAGTCCTCTGAGGGAAGCAATAGAAAGAAGTCCATCCCACACACAGCACATTCTATCATATCTCTCTGCAGCAAAAGAAGTGTCTGCTTGACCTGCCTAATGTGCTACTTAACAACAATGCTGCCATCAACAGCCACCTTTGCTATCAGCAGCTGCAGCAGGATGCTTAATGACTATGTGCTACTGTACTCTACTAAACACGGCATATAGATGACTTTCCTTCATCCTTCAAGCACCCTTATGAACAACATCCTATTATTATCTCTGTTTTCACAAAAGAGGAAACCAAGTCTTAGAAAGTTGGAGCAACATTTACAACTTTTTGGCTGTTTAGAGTTGTAAGATTCTTCACCCACTTATAGATTAAAATTATAGATTAAATTATACATTACATTTAACCTCCATCCTGCCTCATTGAAGTTGATGGAATTCTGCACTCCTCCACCTGCATAGTGATACTAGCATACAAGTTTTTACAAAACAATGCATTTTCTTGTCTGTCTCATTGATCATGATCTTATAATCATCATATTGCAACATAGCCCCCATGTTGATGATCCAGACAATTGCACCACCAACGATCAAGTTTCATTTTTAATAAAACTTCACTAATATCCCCAGTAACAATAAAACTTCTAGGTTAACAATAAGACAATATTTCAGTTGACTTTAGGGGGCCATCATTTGAATATGCCCACCTAATTATGTAGGCAAATTATTTGCCCTTGAGTGACTCTAAGAAATTCCTTACTTTGTGTAGAACACTTACAATTAGAAATAGATTTCTATGCAGATTACATTCCCTATTTGGTGCCTCATTCAATTACTGGATAATAAATGTGATTTTCTAGGCATACTATGCATCATAACAGTTGAAGCATACATAAAGCAATGTAATGCGTTACCATACATATATAAAAACAACTTACATAATAGCCAAAAACACTATGAACAAGATTTATTAAAATTGTAGGAACAGATTAAATGCTCAGAAAGTTGTTTCTTGCCAGATTTGAAAGGCATTTGAAGTATCAGAGAAAATCAGCTATATTAAAGTTTTAAACACTTCTTTAGGTGGTTAATGAATTTAATTTATAAATGAGGTTGTTTGGAAACATGGAATCAAATTTACAAACATCATATGAAGTCATTGTCAGTGGGCAGGATGGTTCCTAAAGCTCTTGTATAGGACATTTCAGTTTGATTAGTTTTTTATTTTCTTATAGGATTAACAAATTTATTCATTTCTTTATTCCAGGATTATATATTAGTCCCCTAACCAAGAAGAACAGAATGATCATATTAGTCTATAACCACCAATGCTAACATTTCAGCTTATCAATAGAGATTCTGCATTCTATTTCCAAGGGTGATTCTTCTTAGGCTACAGTTAATTGAGGTAAACCTACTTTTATAGTAATGGGATTGTAATCATTCCAGTATTAATTTTTCACAATGTTTAATTCACACTTGAATTACATGTGAGTTTGGTAATAGACCAAATTATGTGCAATGACACATGAGTTCTTAATTTTTTTCACAATGTTTAATTCACACTTGAATTACATGTGAGTTTAGTAATAGACCAAATTATGTGCAGTGGTACATGAGTTCTTAGACTATAAAGTTTTGAATGCATCAATTTAAATCTAACTTCACTTTATCTCATTTTATCCCAATATAAAAGTTTTTCATGTTTTCCTTTTTTCTATCTAGCAATTTCTCTCCTATGTAATGTATAATATTTTCTTATTAACATTAATATACTATCATATATTATCATACCAAGTTGTTATTTAAATTCATATTTAATGCTTTAGTAACTTCGATTTTAAAAATAAACTTAAATCTTATCCAAGCATATTATAAAATAATACCTACTGGTGGGGAATTTTACTAACATCACTACTTTCTAATTCAGAAAAAATTAGTGTTAGAGACCAAGTTTGAAAGGTCTTTACATAAATACAATTATTTCCCTCAAAGTAGAAATATAAAATAATGCAACCCAATTAACATCAAGTTAAATATACTATATAAAATTTAAATTTTAAATTATTAGAGAAATAGATTAAATTTAATTATTTTATGTATTTCTTGATAGAAATAGAAATGATCTATATTTTGATCAATATTTTTGATCTAATGTAACAAATATATCAAAGAATTTAAGAGTAACAATGCCTATAGATTTACTTTGTTAAGATTCTGAAATTGGCTATTTAGAAAAACAACAGCATATTTGTATTACAAGAGACTTCTTCAAGCATAATATGTATGTATTATAAGTACAAATCTTTTATTATCAGTTCAGATAGTGGTATAACAAGGCATTTTTAAAGTAAAGACAAAAATTAAAAATCAGAAAATTATAGACATCGAAAATATTAGCTTTTTTTGCTCTAGGGCAAAGCCAGAATTTTTTCTTAGATTAAAATATAACATTCTTGATCCGTATGCATTCTTTTGAAAATAGTTGTTCATCACTAAGCAAACACATTATTTTTTAAAAATTTACTAGTCACGTGTACATATACACACTTAATGTGTCCAGAGATATTTTTCTTTATTGCACACAAGGAAATCTCCAAACTAAAATTTTTAAACTTTCCATGTTTATAAAATGCATTTTAAAATCTTAACTTTGAACTAACATATTTAATATATAAGTCCCAAAAGTTGAGTTTATAAACTCCATAGAAAAAATATCACCATCAAAGTTGAAGTTTTTAAAAAATTGATATTTAAACACAGGGGCAATTAAGCATGTTATTTACTTCTTAGTGAGCTGGTTAGAATTATTTTTATTATAAAATTATTTCAATAACTGAAATGACACTGTTATTGATTTGTAGTTTAGTTTGCTGGTTGGAATTGCCCTTGGGATAGAGAAAAATGATCTCTTGTTAGTAATTAGTAGGCATACTCATACACATTCATATATGTCAATTCTTTCTTGTGGGAACAAACATTTATATTTTCTAACAAATTCATATACACATTTAAATGCTTTTATTTTCTTGTTTAGAAGGTACCTACCACACACAGATGATGTTTGAGACTCTGATCTCTTTCATCACAAGGTTTTCCTTTGGTGATCTCATCTGCTTGGTCAAATCACAGAGTTGAATTCTAGAGCTTTAAAGTTTATGTCATACTCTTGTCACAAGGTACTAGTTTAAAAGAAACAAAAATGCTATTTACAGTTAAAGCGATGTATATTCGGATCCATATTATAGCAAGACTGGGTAGATATTTACTAATCTTATGATCCTTTTCTCCAAAAGGAAAGGAAAAATAAAACTCCCAGTGTTTTCTGCAGTTGGGTTAATTACAGGTATCTGGGTTCTGGCCAGTGATATGTAGAAGGAAGTGATATACCATTTTCATGCCTATTTCATAAAATTCAATGCATGGTCATCCATAAAGGCAACAATGGAGACTATGCAATGAAAATGGCAGCATAGCAAGATGAAGGAGAGCAACTTCAACTACATCGGACAGGGAAGTAAACCTTAATTTACTAAGCCACTGAGAGTCCCAAGCTTGTTTATCACTGCACCACAACTTCACCCAACCTGACTAATATACTGGCAGTGGATACTGTATCATGAAACTTTTAAGATGTGTCAGAGCATCAGGCAGCAAAGAAGCTAATATTACAGGCTGGAAATATGGTGATCTAAGTTGCACAGTGAGAAACAGGTTGTAAAACTATTATAAATGATAACTTAATAGACAAGACTACAGCCTACTGCATCAGGGGCTCTAGAGGAAGAAAATGGAAAGATGTCATATCCATAGTGTATCTTGGCTAATATAGGCTGCATTTGGCAAGGCATTACATAAAAAAGATATGCTCAGGAAAGATTTGGCTAGTTTGGAACACTAAATTATCTCAGGAGTCATGCTTCATTGAAATAGCAGTATTTCTGAATATCTTTAACATTAAGCAGAATGACAGTCTAACTAAAGTCCAGTAGTCAAACATATTTCAGGCCCTCTGTCTATGAGCCAAGCCTATAGATTTTAAGTGGTGGAGGGACAGAGAGGGGCGTGGGGAATGAGAAAGGAATTAACGTGGCTGTTACACCAGGATTTCTGAAAATCTTTTTTGAGTGAGTGGGTTAGAGACTATTTATACTCCAGCTAACAATGCAGTTTGGTTTTTTAAAGAGTGTTATCACCTCTCCTAAATTTTAAAGAAATACTTTTGAAAAATTAATGAATTTTCCTATCTACAAGGAAAATAGGAAAGATCATTATCTAACAACTTTATTCTTAAGACAGAAAGTACATAAATCTAAACACAGTATTCAAATTCAGTTGACAGACCAACTATAGATCTTGGGTAGAGGGATTGGAGAGTGTGATCTGGTCCTAATTTCAGTGAACTGAACTTAATTTTCTAGTTTGGGAGGGAATGCATGAGAGTCATTGTTTAACATATTCCAGTTAGGACTAAAAAATCTCCATAAAAGAAACCTTATGGGGAATTTATGAGCTTTGTTGTATGCCAAGTTCTAAAAAGAGTGAGCTTGGACTTGGTGACCATAGAGTAGAGTTTACTTCTTGTCCAAGGAATAGCTTTGGTCACCATCTGGACCACATGAAAAGTATCGAGAACCTAGTTGGGGCACAGCCAAACAAATCATGTAGGTGCCATCTGGCAATGCTAGAATCCAGGAAAAGGGTGGAATGCCATGGACCAGTCCTCAAGAGACTACCAAGCTAGAGAAACACTTAGTGAGTTAATAGGGGAGGAGAACTACTGAAATAAGAATCAGGAGTTTTGGGCTCTGAAATGAACTCTTCCACCCACCAGATATGCGACTTTGGAAGCAAGTCACTCTCCCATTTTGGACCTCAGTCTCCTAGTCTATAGAATGAGAGAGTTGGACTTAATTAGGGACTACCAACTCAAATACCTAAAGGATCCAGCAGGTAGTTTAATGGGGAGACCCAGCAGTGTAAGGATTGCAGTTAAGTGAAGAATGCATGCCCTTCCAAAGGGTCATGTCCTATTCATCTCCAGCTAATTAAATGGTATGTGCCTAGTATGCGCCCAGAAGTGCCAAATTTCCAACTTTTTCAGGAGAAGCTAGAAGTTAAAGATTTATATGTAACATCTTCCCATTTCTAAATGTTCACAACTAATTCAATTTTTTAAGCACTCTATTGGCCAAGCAAAAAATATCTGCTAGTGTAATGCAGTCTGAAGATCACATTTGTCCCCCAGGCAGTCAGATAATTGTCTCTGCATTAAATAATTTCTAAGGCTCCTTCCATCTTTGAAGATAAATTGAAGCTAATCGCCTGATAAATGACATTTTGTTTCCTCTATCTGTAATCTATTTCATTCTTTTCTCTTGTTTACAAAATGTTTGGGAATGAACTCCCATACACACTCCTTGGCCCCTGAAGATTTGGTCTCATCTCCCACTCCACTGAAACTGTGTTCCTGATGTTATCCATCATCTCCTGGCCACAAACACAAAAGGCAATTGCCTTGCCTTCATTCTTTACCAATTTGTCGCAACTCAAAATTGTTAACAATACCTCTTCTTGAAATCCAGTCTCTGCTGGTTTTCCACATGTTTCTAATCACCTTGTCCCAGATTCCTTTTCTGCTTCTTCTTTTTTCCTAAATGTGGGTGTTCCCCAAGGCTTAAAACCAGGCTTCTCTTCTCTTTGAGCACTTATCCTGAAACCTCATGTATTCAGCTTTAAACATCATTACATTCATTATGTACACAAATATCTCCTCTCCTGATCAATCTCCTAAGCTCAAACTACCCATCTCCAATGGCCATTTGAACATTTCTTTCTGGACTATCTTGCTCATTCTTTAAGTGTGACATGCTCCAAATGTATTTATTATTTTCTCCACAACATCTTCTCCCTTATGTTCCTCTTGCCACTAAACATCTCCCATCAATCCTCCAGTTACTCTGAGTTAAAATCTTAGTTATCTTTGCATCACCTCATCCACCTCCACATTAAATGATCTATTCACAGTATTGGTAATATTAATCTTTGAAGGTCTTGTATCCACCTTTTCAGGGTTGGATACAACAGTTGCATCCTTCTTACTTCCTCACCTCAATCCATACTTGACACTGCCACCATGTTATTACTTGCATTATGTTATATTCTCATTTTCATTGTCCCATGAGGTAAATACCAACTTCATCTGGCATTCAAAGCCCACTAACTCTTGGCCCTTGGCCATCTCCCCCACCAGCTCTCTCAATACAGATATTCTGCTCCAGCCAAATCAGCACAATCATTGTTTTCCAAAGTCTACATTTTGATTGTGCTTAGAATATCCTTCCCTACAATTTCTACCTGTTCAAATCCTACCAATTTTTCGAGGCTCAGCTCAACTTGATCTTCTTCAAAAAAACTTTCTAAATCATTACCTAGGCCAAAGTAATCTCTTTTTTTATTGGAACTCAAGCAAATATTTTTCAGTACTGCTTCTTTAACTAGAAATCACAAAGAAATCCCAGATGTTAACTTCTAAAACTTTTGTTATTTTCCCTCAAATATGTAGGTCTAAAATTCGTTTTATATATAGTATGAAGTAGGATCCCAATTTACTCTTTTTTGAGGCGAATATGTAACTTTTCCTAGTAGCTTTTATATTTCCCCTTTTCCCATTATCCTGCAGTGACAGCTTTCTCATAAATCAAGGATTCATATATGTGAGAGCTGAATTTTAGGCTCTCAATTTTATTTCATTGGCCTACTTGGCAATTCTTGCACCAATTCCATGTTGGCTCCATCAATATAGCTTTTATACTTGATAACCAATAGAGATCATATTCTCATTTTGTTTTTCTCTTTAAGAGTATCTGCCTATTTGCAGCCATTTGCATTTCCAGATAAATTTTAATATCAGCTTATCAAGTACCATGCCTCCCTCCCAAAAAAAAAAATTCAGCTAGGATTTTGATTGGTATTAAATCTTTAAATTTTAGATCAATTTATCAATTTGTCTCTTACTCATCTGTTTTCTTTCTTTTTTGGGGGGGATCATATAAAAACTTCATTCTGCATGCTTTGACCTTAATTTGCTCTTTTTTTCTAGTTTCTGAAGAAGAAATTTTTAAATATTGATGTAAAAGTGCTTTTAAAAAATATAAGAAATTCATGCTATAATTTTTATTTTATTCATCAGTTAGGTGCACTTCTAATTTTTAATAGTTTATATTTGCTTATCCACTCCATTGTCAGTATTTTCTCCTTTCCATTGTAAATTCCTTTTTGAATGGGTTATTTAAAAGCATTAGGTTTAATCACATATTTTCTAATTTTCCAGATATCTTTCTGTTATTGGTTTCCAGTTTAATTCCCCATAATTAAATTAGAGAACATACTTTGTAAAATTTCAATTCTTTATAAAACTTCAAAGAGAAAACAATTTGTAAAATTTTAGTTCTTTACAACTTGTTGGGATTGTTTTATGGCTCAGAATATGGTCTACTTTGATGAATGTAAAATGTCAATTAGGTCAAATTAGTTGGCAGTTATTATACTTTCTGTATTTTCAGTTATTTTCTCTCAACTTGTTGCATTAATTACTAAGAGTATTGACATCTTCAGGTACAATTATGGATTTTTGTATTTCTATAAGTTGCTGGTTCATGTATGCTACTGTGATCCAAAAACATTTAAAATAGCAATGTATTCTTCATGAACTGACACCTTTATCAATATGTAATGTCCCTCCTGATCCTTGATAATATATCTTGAGTGAAGTCTATCTTGTCTGATTTTAATAGGGTCACTTCCTTTTGATCCATGATTGTATGGCATATCTCTTTCCATCCTTTTACTTTTGACAGATCTACATCTTTATATTAAAATGGTTTCTTATAGACAGAAAATAATTCAGTCTTACATTATTCTCTAATTTGACAATCTCTGCCTTTTAATCAGTGTGTTAGATCACTTTTAAGGTAATTGTTGATATAATGACATTTACATCTACCACCTTTCTAGTTTTTTCCATTTCCCAGATGTTCTCCCTTTTTTGCAATCACTTGGATTATGTATATTTTATCATTTAATTTTTTCCTCTATGGTTGGATTACTAGTTACATCTTCTTCTGAAAGATTTTGTGGTTGCCCTAAAGTTGACACTATGTATCTTTAATAATCATATAATGTTTTCAAATAATATTTTTACTTCACATACAATGAAAAAACTTATGGCAGTATATTTCCAGTTCCTCTCTCCTATAACTCACATTTTGTTGTCATACATTTTATTTTTACATGTATCATAAACCCTACAGTACATTTTTACTATTTTCACTTTAAATTGTCAATTATCTTTTAACGTGATTAAAATAAGTTATACATGCATTTTACATTTACCTTTATTTTTACTATTATTGGCACTTTGCCTTTCTTTTTTAATAAATCCTAATGTCTACCTGGTATCGTACTCCTGCATGAACTTCATTTTATATTTCTTATATGGCAGTTCGACTGGCATGAATTCTCTCATTTTTTTGAAATTTTGTATAAAAATTTTATATAAACATTTGTATGAAAAAGTAAGCTTCATTTTTTTGAAAGAGTTTTTTTCATTTTTAAAACTTTTAATTTAGGTTTGGGGGTATATGTGAAGGTTTGTTATGTAAGTAAACTCATGTCAAGGGAGTTTATTGTATAGATTATTTCATAGCCCAGGAATTAAGCCCAGTACCCAATAGTTATTATTTCTGCTCCTCTTCCTCCTGCCAGTCTCCACCCTCAAATAGACCCCAGTGTCTGTTGTTTCTTTCTTTGTGTTCATGAGTTCTCATCATTTAGCTCCCACTTATAAATGAGAACATGCAGTGTTTGGTTTTCTGTTCCCACGTTAGCTTGCTGAGGATAATATCTTCTCGTTCCATCCATGTTCTCAAAAAAGACATGATCTTGTTCATTTATACAGCTGCATAGTATTCCACGGTCTAGATGTACCATGTTTTCTTTCTCCAGTCTGTCACTGATGGGCATTTAGGTTGATTCTGCTTTTAGATTTATGAGGAATCGCCACACTGCTTCTCACAGTGGTTTAACTAATTTACACTGTCACTAATAGTGTATAAGTGTGCCTTTATCTCTGCAACCTTGCCAGCATCTGTTCTTTTTTTACTTTTTCTTTTCTTTTCTTTTTTAGGATGGGGTCTCGCTCTGTTACCCAGGCTGGAGTGCTGTGGCGTGATCTCCGTTCACTGCAACCTCTGCCTTTCCTGTTCAAGTGATTCTTTTGCCTCAGCCTCCTAGTGGTTGGGACTACAGGCACGTACCACCATGCCCAGCTAATTTTTATATTTTTAGTAGAGATGGTTTTCACTATGTTGCCAGGCTGTTCTCGAACTCCTGACCTCAATTGATCCACCCATCTAGGCCTCCCAAAGGGCTGGGATTACTGGCATGAGCCACCATGCCCAGCCTATTTTTTGACTTTTTAATAATAGTCATTCTGACTGATGTGAGATGGTATCTCACTGTGGTTCTGAGATCATTTCTCTAATGATCAATGATATTGAGCTTTTTTCATATGCTTGTTGGCCACATGTATTTCTTCTTTTGAAAGGAGTCTGTTTGTGTCCTTTGCCCACTTTTGAATGGGTTTGTTTTTTGCTTAAAATTTGTTTAAGTTCCTTATTGATGCTAGATATGAGACTTTTGTCAGATTCACAGTTTGCAAAAATTTTCTCCCATTCTGCAGGTTGTTAGTTTCCTCTGTTGATAGTGGCTTTTGCTGTGCAGAAGCTCTTTAGTTTAGTTAGTTCCCATTTGTCAATTTTTGCTTTTGTTGTGATTGCTTTTGGTGTTTTTGTCATGAAACCTCTGCCCCTTCCTATGTCCAGGATGGTATTGCCTAGGTTGTCTCCCAGGGTTTTTATATTTTGCAGTTTTATATTTAAGTCTTTAACCTATCTTGAGTTGATTTTTGTATATGGTGTAAGGAAGGGTTCCAGCTTTAGTCTTCTACATATGGCTAGCCAGTTAGCACCATTTATTGAATAGGGAGTCTTTTCCCCATTGCTTGTTTTTGTCAGCTTTGTTGAAGGTCAGTTGCTTGTAGGTGTGCAGCCTTATTTCTTAGCTCTCTATTCCATTCCATTGGTCTATGTGTCTGTTTTTGTACTAGTACCATGTTGTTTTGGTTACTATGGCCCTGTAGCATATTTTGAAGTCAGGTAATGTAATGCCTCCAGCTTTGTTCTTTTTGCTTAGGATTGCCCTGGCTATTTGGACTCTTATTTGGTTCTATATGCATTTTAAAATAGTTTTTTCCAGTTCTGTGAAGAATGGCATTTGTTGTTTAATAGGAATAGCACTGAATGTGTAAATTGCCTTAAGTAGTATGGCCATTTTAATGACACTGGTTCTTCTTATCCATGAGCATAGAATGTTTTTCCATTTGTTTGTGTCATCTCTGATTTCTTTGAGTAGTGGTTTGTAATTCCCATTGTAGAGAACTTTTACCTCCCTGGTTAGCTGTATTTCTAGGTATCTTATTCTTTCTGTGGCAATTGTGAATGGGATGCTTTTCTGATTTGGCTATCAGTTTGGCTGTTGGTTTATAGGAATGCTAGGGATTTTTGTACATTGATCTTGTACTGTGAAACTTTGCTGAAGTTGGTTATCAGCTGAAGGAGCTTTTGGGCCAAGGCTATGAGGTTTTCTAGATAGAGGATCATGTCATCTGCAAACAGAGATAGTTTGACTTCCTCTCTTTCTGTTGGATGCCCTTTCTTTGTTGTCCCATTGCTCTGGCTAGTACTTCCAATATTATGCTGAATAGGAGCAGTGAGAGAGGGCATCCTTGTCTCCTTGTGCTGATTTTCAAGGAGAATGCTTCCAACTTTTGCCCACTCAGTATAATGTTGGCTGTGGGTCTGTCATAGATGGCTCTTATTATTTTGAGGTATGTTTCTTCAATACCTAGTTTATTGAGAGTTTTTAACATAAAGGGATGCTGAATTTTATCAAAAGCCTTTTCTGTGTCTTTGGAGATAATCGTGTGTTTTTTGTCTTTGTTCTGTTTATATGATGAATCACATTTATTGATTTGCGTTTGTTGAACCAATCTTGCATCTTTGGGATGAAGCCTAATTGATTGGGGTGGATTAGCTTTTTGATGTGCTGCTGGATTCAGTTTGCAAGGATTTTGTTGAGAGTTTTTGCTTCGATGTTCATCAAGGATAATGACTTAAAGTTTTCTTTTTTGTTGTTGTGCCTTTGCCAGTTTTTGTTATCAGGCTGATGCTGGTCTCACAGATTGAGTTGATAAGGAGTCCCTCCTTTACAATTTTTTGGAATAGTTTCTGTAGAAATGGTACCAGCTCTTCTTTGTACATCTTTTAGAATTCGGCTGTGAATCCATCCGGTCCTGGGCTTTTATTGGTTGGTAGGCTATTTTTAACTTATTCAATTTGGGAGCTCATTATTGGCCTACTCAGAAAATCACTTCTTCCTGGTTCAGTCTTGGGAGGGTGTATGTGTCCAAGAATTTATTCATCTCTTCTAGGTTTTCTAGTTTGTATGTGTAGAGGTGTTTGTGGTAGTTTCTGATGTTCGTTTTTATTTCTGTGGGGTCAATGGTAACATTCCCTTCATCATATCTAATTGCATTTATTTAGATCTTCTCTCTTTTCTTTTTTTTTTTAAATTTATTTATTATTATTATACTCTAAGTTGTAGGGTACATGTGCATAACGTGCAGGTTTGTTACATATGTATACTTGTGCCATGTTGGTGTGCTGCACCCATCAACTCATCATTTACATCAGGTATAACTCCCAATGCAATCCCTCCCCCCTCC
>NW_012101321.1:6150200-6151317 GCF_000951045.1 Mandrillus leucophaeus | reverse complement strand
TACTCAGGAGACTAAGGTGGCAGGATCACTTGACCCTGAGAGGCGGAAGTTGAAGTGAGCTATGATCACATCACTGCACTCCAGCCTGGGCGACAGAGTCAGACTCCGTCTCAAAAAAAAAAAAAAAAAAAAAAAAGAACTTCAGTCTAAATTAATCTCATCAGTAAAATAATCCCAGAAAATGGAAACTGAGAGTTCATAATAGGATAATTTCTAATCAAATTTATGTTTGGCCTTCTTGAAAGCAGCACAGGACGAGCTGTTTTTCAATGATCCACCAGAGCTGTGAGTTTTATACTTGTATGTGTCTTATATTTTAAAATGTAATAATATTCTTTTGTAATATCTATTCTTTTCCATACTTCTCTGTAGAGTCCATAACTTAAGTAACAAATACTACCTGGCCACAGTTTTATTTTTTCAACAAAAATATAACTGAATACCTAGTATAAGCCACATATTACATATATAAAGTTGAAAAGGAATGGTCTATATCTTCGAAATATTTATAATCTCATTCGTGAGACATAGATCAAAATAATACAATGTGATCATTCCTAATAGTCAATAGGAACAATGGAGCAATGGAAACATGGATTAATAAGAATTAGGACTGATAGAATAACAAAAATATAAAAGAAGAATACTTAATTCTAGGTAAACTCAGCAAGGCCAACACATCATACCTTGAAACATATGTTTAAATATAAGCTACTCAAGAGATGAGGCCAGATTTCACTCCACTGTCCTAGGGACATGGGAAGATTTAAATTTTCAGAATAAAAATTAAAATGACAAATCCAGCCATCCTAATGACTTTGGTCAAAGTTAGTGAAGCCAGGCATGGTGGCTCACACCTGCAATTCCAACTACTTAGAAGGCTGAGGCAGGAGGATCACTTGAAGTCAAGAGTTTTAGACTAGTCTAGGCAATACAGTGAGACCCTATCTCTCTCTCTCTCTTTTTTTTTTTTTTTTTTTTTTTTTTTGAGACGGAGTCTTGCTCTGTCGCCCAGGCTGGACTGCAGTGGCCGGATCTCAGCTCACTGCAAGCTCCACCTCCTGGGTTTACGCCATTCTCCTGCCTCAGCCTCCCGAGTAGCTGGGACTACAGGCGC
>NW_012101321.1:6145321-6147745 GCF_000951045.1 Mandrillus leucophaeus | reverse complement strand
CTGATGGCCAGTGATGATGAGCATTTTTTCATGTGTCTGTTGGCTGTATGAATGTCTTCTTTTGAGAAATGTCTGTTCATATCCTTTGCCCACTTCTTGATGGGGTTGTTTGTTTTTTTCTTTCTTCTTTATTAGTCTGGCTAGTGGCCCATCTATTAATTTTTTCAAAAAAAAACAAAAACAAAAAACAAAAAAAACTCCTGGATTCACTAGTGTTTTGAATTGTTTTTCGTGTCTCAATTTCCTTCAGTTCAGCCCTGATTTTGGTTATTTCTTGTCTTCTGCTAGCTTTGGGTTTGATTTGTTCTTGTTTCTCTAATTCTTTCAGTTGTGATGTTAGGTTGTTAATTTGGGATCTTTCTAACTTTTTAATATAGGCATTTTAGTGCTATGAAATTCCCTCTTACCACGCCTTAGCTGTGTCCCAGAGATTCTTGTACCTTGTATCTTTGTTCTCATTACTTTCAAGGAACTTCATTTCTGTCTTAATTTCATTATTTATCCAAAAGTCATTCTGGAGCATTTTGTTTAATTTCCATGTAATTGTATGGTTTTGAGCGATTTTCATTGTGTTGATTTCTATTTTTATTCCACTATGTTCCAAGAGTGTGTTTGGTGTAACTTCAGTTCTTTCGCAGTTGTGGAGAACTGTTTTATATCCAATTATGTGATCAACTTTAGAGTATGTGCTAAGTGGAGATGAGAAGAATATATATTCTCTTGTTTTGGGGTACAGAGTTCTATAGAGGTCTATTAGATCCATTTGTTTCAATGTTGAATTCAGGTCCTGAATATCTTTGTTAATTTTCTGCCTCAATGATCTATCTGATATTGTCAGTGGAGTGTTAAAGTCTCCCAATATTATTGTATGGGAGTCTATGTCTCTTTATTGGTCTCTAAGAACTTGCATCTGTGGTTTATCTTGGGCAGGCATTTTCTGCTCTCTCCCAGTGGTAGCAGACCAGTGCTGGCTATCCCTGTGGAATCCAGCCTGCTTTCCTGTTCTCCCACAAACATAGAGTTTTTCTTCTGTTCTTCTCCCAGCCACAATCATTCTTTGTGCCCCATGAGTGTAAGTGTTTGCTCCCTTGCCTCAGTGGCTTAAGGGGTTTTGTTCACAGGAGAGAAGAGACCCAAAAAGGGGTGAGAGAGGCTTTAAGGTTTTCCCTAGGAGCCACAGGTCACCTCCTGCATGCCTATGCCCCAAGGAAATGTGGTCTCTGTGGTCTCCTGTCCTGCCCTCAGGAGCACCCAGTGAAACCTAATAGAAAAGGTCTTGTTAGTGAGTGTGCTATAGTCTGAATGTTTGTGTCCCTCTTCAAAATTTATATGATGAAATCCTAACCTCCAAAGTGATGGTATTAGGAGGTGGGGCCTTTGGAAGGTGATTAGGTCATGAGGCAGAGCCCTCAGAAATGGGATTAGGGTCCTTATGAAAGAGGCCCAAGGTAGCTCATTCTCCCTTTCCTCCATGTGAGGATGCACTAAGAGGATGGCATCTATATGGAAAAGGCTTTTAACAGGCACCAAATCTACTGGCAACTTGATCTAGGACTTCCTAGCCTCCAGAACCATGAGAAACAAATTTCTGTTGTGTATAAGCTACCCAATTTATAGTATTTTGTTATAGAAGCCCAAAGAGACTAAGAGAGCAAGTACTCATTTATTTCGTATTGGCATGCTAGTCCACACTTGGCCTTGAACGATTGGTTAAAATTTTTACTGATTTCTTCTTACCAGCTTGAGTGGCCCTTGTTTCTTCCCCCAGTAGTTAGGATAGTTCATATTCCGTGGAATTGTCACTCTTTGGAATTTAGGTTACCTTGTGACCTCAACTCTTTTATAGGTTCAAGAAAAGCTACAACTTTAGAGTTTATCTGAGTTTTTCTCCTTGTTAGGTTGGGTGGAGGTGGCATACTTTCTAGCTGTTTACGTCCTAGGTGAAAGTGGAAACTGCAAACTTACCTCTATTTTTAGTAAATATCTGGCCCTTGTTCAGTTCTTTAAGCCCTGAAGAACTACAGGTGACTATAAATGCAGTTAAGAAGTCTTTTAGGCACCCTACATCATTATACAGAGAAAGCAATTTTTTTCACAGTATCTACCTCCGGGGCTCACTTTTCTAATGAATCTTTAAAAATATGTTTCTTCTTAACACTCAGAATAGTTATCAAAGAAGAATATAGAATATATTTCCACTGAAGTATTTAAAAGTAACCTACAACTCTAAAATACTAGCTAATAAGTGAGATGTGATACAATATTCAGTAAAATGTAGGTTAGCCTTGAACCTAAGCAAAAAAAGTGTATTTAATATAATTCTATAAGAACTTCGGCCGGGCACGGTGGCTCAAGCCTGTAATCCCAGCACTTTGGGAGGCCGAGACGGGCGGATCACGAGGTCAGGAGATCGAGACCATCCTG
>NW_012101321.1:6106043-6144121 GCF_000951045.1 Mandrillus leucophaeus | reverse complement strand
TCTCAGCCTCCCGAGTAGCTGGGACTACAGGCGCCCGCCACCTCGCCCGGCTAGTTTTTTGTATTTTTTAGTAGAGACGGGGTTTCACTGTGTTAGCCAAGATGGTCTCGATCTCCTGACCTCGTGATCCGTCCGTCTCGGCCTCCCAAAGTGCTGGGATTACAGGCTTGAGCCACCGCGCCCGGCCGAGACCCTATCTTTAAAACTGTTTTAAAAAATTAGGTGTTGTGGCATGTACTTGCAGTCCAAGTTACTCAGGAGACTAAGGTGGCAGGATCACTTGACCCCAGGAGTTAAAGACTGCAGTTGAACTATGATAGCGCCATTGCACTCCAGCCTGGGTGACACAGCGAAACTCCATCTCTAAATAATAATAATAATAATAATAATAATAAAAAGATAAAGTTAGTGATTAACACAAATAAAAACTAGTTAAGGGATGGTGAATGGAAGCAAATGTACGAAACACAATATAATTGTACTAATGCTAATCCATTGAGTCATAAATGAAAACTTTACTTGAAAGCGGGGACAGTAATTGGTAAATGTATAACAGTAGAAAAAATCACAGGGGATTATACGAAGTCATGAAATAAATTCAGCATTTATTTTTAACACTGAACAAATCTAAAAATCCTTAGACTTTAGAGGCAATATAAATCTCAAGAGTGACTAGAATTTGGAAACCTTTGAGAAAACTAGAATTAAAAAAATACTCTAACTGAAACATGGTCTGCTGAGAAGCACCACAAAGAAAACAGGAGATTTCTATTTTTATGTGGCAAGCCAAATTAACTGTGCTAGCCTCTTAACATTCAACAAGTCAATTCCTGAAGGGCTGCAAGAAGGCATATGCTCTATGAGCCAGAAAAGTGTTTTCACCTTAAACTGAAAAACAAATCTGTCCTGAAATGACTTTTCTCTTCATTTGCCACAATTAGAAGATAATTGCTCCCAGTTTTGCTTTGGAACAGACTTCAGATGTATTAAAACCTTTAATATTTTGTCATTATCTCTAAGTTTCAACTACTTGGTATTAAAATGATAAATTTTAAAAAGGAACTTAAATATATATAGACACATGAACTTAAATATGTATATTTAATTTCATTTTAAAAATTTATCATCTTAATACCAGGTAGGATTAAAACAAATATATATAAACTTCATTTTTTGAATTTGATATATTATTTATGAAATAATAAATACATTAATTATGAACCTAATAATTATATATTTAAGTTATATATATTATATCACTTTGTTTATAATATATAATATATATTTGTATTATATATAATATCCCTTTGTTTATTATGTATTTTTTTATATAGATCTCTTTATCGATTATAACAAAGACATGTAATATATAATCCCTTTGTTTATAATTTCCCCTCCAAGACAATATCTGTAATGTAAAGTACCCAGAAACAAAGAGCTTTAATAAAATGTAGCCAATAGAAACCAAAATGGAAGACTTCATTAAAATTCCTATCAGGAGTATAGCTTTCATGCTCTCTCTGCACTCAAGTCCAGGAGTTCCCTTGACCATGACTTTCAGTCAAATAAGTGAGATCTTTGCCATCACAGCACCTAATAACACAGGAGAGTATTAACAGCATTTGTCTGGATTGTGTTTGATCACTCATTATAGCTGCAAACCTATTGGGGTCAAGTTGAAGTCAAAGGCTGGGATGGCAGGCGGGCAGCCTGATTGAGACCAATCTATTATTCATTTAAAAAAATTACAGAGTACCTACTCTGGTAGGCACTCTACTAGGTGTTTTGGATAAGTCAGTGAACAAAACCACATATTTGATAGTGCCTATATTCTATGGTGAGAAACATGCCCACAAGGGCCATAATCAACCAAAAGTGAAGGGGGTTCAGTAATAATAATAGGAAACATGTATTCGATACTAATTATGCACTGAACACTTTTCTTCCCAGAGGTTTATATGTATCAATGACAAGGTAAGTCTAATTACTATTTATGATGCACTTTGTGAAATATTTAAGCATAAAATTTAGCCTTATAACAACAAGGGGCTGGACCTACAACTCAGTTACTATAGTCAACAAACAACCAAGAACTAACGAGGAGATGAGAGCCTTCGGTTTTAAAAAATAAAGTACCCCAGTTTGCCTTTGGATCACCCAGTACGTGGATTTTCCTTGGAATCTACTGTAACAATGAAAAACAACCCAATTATGGCAACTAGAAATGCAAATCAAGACATTCTTAGGGTTGAAACATCTTGTACCAATAAGAGAAAAGAATATTGTATGTTCATAAGGAAACCAGCTCATAACTGAAAGCATGTTGTTCTGCAATAATAAGATCATGTGATATTTTAACTATGAGAAAACTACACAAGAGAAATCTCCTGAATAAAAAATTTCGCTGTCTGCCAAAATTCAATATAAAATAATTTCAATTCAATTCAGAAGGCTGCTGTGGGCTCTTGAGTCTCTGCCAAGGATTCCTGGCTATCACTTACAAACCACCAGGAGTATCCAGCAGAGTACCTGGCACATACGGCACAAAGCAAACAGGCTCTTGATACATTTAGTTGAATCGACCTGAACTTTCAAATTAAAAATGGCACTGCAAGTCTAAAAAGTCCATGCACAGCAATAGAGTGAATGGGGAGGGGGGAGAAACATTCAATTCATCCTTGATTCCAAGAAATTTAGACAACTTCAGTTTCTATTATGTATGAATTTCATAATTTGTGCATAAATAGGTAACTTCATCTCTTAGGTGGTGTTACGTTAAACTGTACCCTGCATGAAGAGTTTGCTCTAAGCCAGAGACCTTAGAAATTTAACCTGCTTAGTGTCAAATAAATTTTTACACACTGCAAGTATGATAAACTATTTTGGATTAATGGGTTCTTTCCTAAAACCCAAAATAGACTAAAGACTCCCTTACTCCGGAATGGGATCAAACCAGAAGGTTTTAAATGCAGAGGAGTTTGGAAAGAGGGGCCTGATCTTTTTCATCCAATAGAATAAACATGCTTAAATCTATGACTGTGTAGACTGTATTTATTAGATAATTTAGGACAGTAGTCAATCCACTGAAACTCTGTTCTCAGTAGCAACCATTCCATTTCCTCAACCCTACTTAAGTTTCGATTCAGAGCAAACCAATTATTTTTCTTTCTTTCAACCAAACTTCACATACTTTGAAGGCAGACCAAAGAATAGTTCAAGGATAGGTGTGGTAGTTTGCTTCCATTGAAATAAAATCTATTCATTTTTTCCTACTAGTTTAGCTTGCAAGTAGTTTTCAAAAATTATATACATAAATATAGTCTAATTGATCAAAAGACTAATATTGACTCAGTTCACATTAGCATTGCCACTGCCTCTTTCTATTGGTTCTCTACTAGTAGACAGAGAAAATGCAAGTTTTAGCTGGCAGTAAACATAATCCAATCAATCACTCTTAAAACAGATTCCAATAAAGAAAATAAATACTGATAATAAAAAGTAAAAAAGGGTATATTACATTATTTCATAAAACCCATTGTATGATTGGATTTGGGCACCGTTTAATTTCATGGAAGAAACTAGCATTGAAATACACCAACATATTTTCCATTTTCAAAAAAAGTTTTGACCTGAGTTTTGTCAGATGGCTGCCTTGAAGTAGTTGAATTATTGAAAATAGGCTTGACATAGTATTCCATGAACTATGCATGCTTTTACAAGTTTGAATGCATTTATTTATAGGTTAACATTTTTTAAAGTTTGTGTGCAAATAACGCATCTATCTCTAAATATTTATGAATGTACTTCCCCATTAAGTCAGAAGACAGGAATGGAAAAACTAAGAAACATTCTCAATAGAATGGATATATTCAAATGTCAATTTTTAAAAAGGAATGAATCCAATGTCCTGATTTTAAATGCATTTCAAGGGTCTTTTAGTCTAAAATCATCACTTCCAACTAAAGGGAACTTCTACATTAATTACCTTATGAGACATACCAGAGGTTATAGTCTGTTAGGAAATAGGCCAATATAAAGAAAGAAGAACTAGAAGGAAGGGCAAGTTTTTTATGATTCTTGGCAAGCCTAATTTAGGCAAATTCTTAGGTCTGGTGTCTAATTATTTATTTAGTTTTCTTATACTTTTAACTGGATTAGGGGACAGGGTCCTTAGCTTCTTCACAAAAAGAAAAAAAACTGTTCTCTTAGTTGTTTGGAAAACTATCAAAGACATTAAAGAAAAAGTAGTTTGAACAGAGAAGAAGGACTTTTCATGATATTATATGTGAAAAGTGAGAACAAAAAAATCTGGTCTGAATGATAAAATATTCCCTTCCATAACCATGGGTATCAGCCTCCAGATTTTCTCTCTGTTTGAATATTTCTAACCTTTTGACTTAGAAAATATACTTCCCTTAAGAGCTAGTGGATATTCCTGAAGAAACATGATCTTTTGACACCTTTTTCTATCATTTTCTGTTTTAATAATTCAGGAGTGGAAGACCAACACAGTAAACAATGCCAAAATAGTCTTTATATTCCCAGAAACACAGAAGGGGGCAGAGGTGAAAAATTCCCAAAGAAATATTAGATGAGGAATATTTTGCATCTCCAATATCTTTAATTTCTGTTTATACTGTGACACAAATAAATACATCTAGTTGATGTGATGGTAAGGTGGTTAACTTTCATATACCTTGAAGTTCATTTTTAAAATTTCTACTTTTAATTTTAAAGTTATGGGACTATATTTAGTTTTTTATTTAATTATAATTCACTTTAAAATAAATCCCACCCTTGAGAACTTCATCTAAAGAGTTTATCATATACACAATAAAATACCAATTTCTTCTTTTTGTCTTTCCAATTCTCAAAAGATGCACACATAATAGAGTTTCTCTTAAAAGAAAAAGCTCTACATAAATCAGTTCTTGTTTTATTTTAAAATTAACATAGAAATAATATCCCATAAGCATGTCACCTAATATAAGCATTATCCTATTTTTGTATATTCCCTTCACTGTTTTTGTATATTCTCTTTAAATAAACGTTACTTTGTTTTTCATATTGTAATTATCATATACATCAAATATTGTACCCTCTTTTTCCTATATAACATTAAATAATATTGCCTTTTCACATGTATAATTTTTATTAGAAGCACAATATTCTATTAATTTAAACATTTAAGTGTTCTATTTATTATTTATTAAGTAAATCTTTACTTAAACAAATGCTTATCTTTTTAACTCCTTTATGTATTTCTGGATCCTTTCCAGAATTGAGTAGTGTGATCCAAGACTACTGCAACAACAACAACAAAAAAAAACGTGTGGACATCTTCTAGATCAGTTACTCCAGCACCTTGATCTCTGTATGTTTCTCTGCATTCTCCCAGATAGTTTCATGTAATATGGGTAGATGGTATACACTTTGTCCTAGCTTTTTTCAATATTTTAATTAAACTCAACTGCACCATTATTTTTCCTTACTACAAATTTAGATCTTACTTTTTTTTCAAAAGCAGCCAGCAAATTAGTTACCTTTGATACTACTCCAGGACTACGATGTATTATTTATTTATTTTTGTCCCCCTTAAGGAATGGTTAATCCATTTGCCTAGTTCGTTTATAAAATCCATGACTTACAAGTTTTAAACCAAACTCCAACCTTTTAGGTCTCACTAATACATTTACAATAAAGGACAAACTCTCACACCAAAAAGTGTTGATAAGAAGTGTAGGTAACAGAAAGGCTAGATGGTATACAGCTCATACAGGTGTGTGGAAGGCACCCAGGCATGGAAAATTCAGGAGGGCATAGCCTAGGAAACCTAATCATACCTGCTCAGGTGACTCCTTGAGGTCAGTGCTGTCTACTGGTCCTTACCTCACAGTGGAACTTCTCAAATGTGCTGACTCTGGATGGGTTTTCATCAGGGTGTATTTTCACCCCTTCCCCGTGGAATGCTGGACACTGGACCAAGATTCAGTTTGAAAAATCTTTACCACGGAATTAGTTGCTCCCAGTTTCCACCTGCCAGCAGCCCAGTTGCCTGCACCACCATCTGCTTTGTCTGCCACCTTCTGCATGTAGTTAGGTCATGCTATCAAAACAGGCTAAGAGTGAGAGCAAAGGTTTAATTCCATGAACACTGGCATTTCTCTCTCTCTCTCTCTCCCCCCCTCCCCTCCCCCGTCCGTCTCTCTCTCTCTCTCTCTCTCTCTCTCTCTCTCTCTCTCTCTCTGTCTCTCTGTCTTCTCTCATTTTTTCCAGTGTTTACCAAAGAGATGTTCCCTGATTCCTCTGGGCTCCCTTTGTCCCACTGGACCATCAAAAGCACTTTTCTGATCACCTTGTTCTCTTACAATACTCTAAAATAGAGCATTCTTGCACTGCAGCAATTTTACAATAGATCTATTACAATAGATATAAAATTGCTAAATCATTTTCAAAAAGAGATATTCTGGTTTTTTTTTAGTATCAACAAATGTTCTGGTTTTAGTTTAGTATCAACAAATGTTCTGGAAACCCAAGATGATCTCAAAACTCCTTTTGAAAATAATACATAGCAGCAATAACAAAACCTGTAAATTATAGAGTGTCAGTTATATGCCTGGCATTTTACATGCTCCGTTTCATTTATCCTTAAACAACCCCAGGCAATAGTTATTATTTCCCCCAGTCTGCATGTAAGAAAAGCGAGAATCCAAAAGAACAACTTGTCCATATATGTAGCCTCAGTCGGGACTGTGGGCATGACTCCAACCTATGCCCCTCTGAACTTAGCTACCTCACAGCTGTCTATGCCAAGGTATCTCAAAGCTATTGGGCTATAATCCAGTGCACTTTTCACTCACTCTTCCTTTTCAAAGTTGTCATTACCCGCTCATTATCACATTGTTCAAATGAAATTCCAATGGCATAATGAATTAAAGTCTAGTTAATCAAACTTAACAACATCATTTTTTTCCCTTACTACAAATTTGAACCTTATTTGTTCTTTCAAAAGCAGCCAGCAAATTAGTCACCCTTGATATATTCCAGGACTGTGATGTATTTATTTATTTGTTTGCCTCAGTTAAGAAAATGATTAATCCATTTGCTTAGTTTATTTGACATTTTTGTAAAATCTGTGGCTTGTAACTTTTAAACCAAACTTCAACATTTTAGGACTCACAAAATTTTATTAGGACAAAATGTGATTTTTCTTGGGGGTCAAAATAAAGGAGAGGAATTCTCTATAGTTTATGGTATCTACGATATATGATCCCAATCAGAATATTAAATCATTTACAAAATAGTATCTCAAAGAGATCAGCTTAACTAAATCAGTGGTTCATGTGCCATGTGGTTAAAAATATCCTTATGTCAAAATAGGAACGCTTTTACACAGTTGGTGGGAGTGTAAATTAGTTCAACCATTGCGGAAGACAGCATGGGAATTCCTCAAGGATCTAGAACCAGAAATACCATTTGACCCACCAATTCCGTTAGTGAATATATACCCAAAGGATTATAAATCATTCTACTATAAAGAGACATGCACACGTATGTTTATTGCAGAACTATTTACAATAGCAAAGATTTGGAACCAACCCAAATGCCCATCAATGATAGACTGGATAAAGAAATTGTGGCACATATACACCATGGAATACTATGCAGCCATAAAAAAGAATGAGTTCATGTCCTTTGCAGGGACATGGATGAAGCTGGAAACCATCATTCTCAGTAAACTAACACAGGAACAGAAAACCAAACACCACATGTTCTCACTAATAAGTGAGAGTTGAACAATGAGAGCACATGGACACAGTGGGGAAGTGTCACACACCAGGGTCTGTAGCAGATAGGAGCAAGGGGAGGGAGAGCATTAGGACAAATACCTAATGCATGCAGGGCTTAAAACCTAGATGACAGGTTGATAGGTGCAGCAAACCACCATGGCACATATATACCTATGTAACCTGCACATTCTGCACATGTATCCCAGAACTTAAAGTAAAATTAGAAAAAAACATATCCTCATGTATACACCTTCCAAGGTGAATGTAGTTTCCTAATTGGCTTGCTTCACCTCAAAGAGTAGGAGACCAGGGTGGCTGAAGTGTTAATCAGCAAAAAGTTGAAACAAGCAGAGGTTAAAATTCCTCATCAATATAAAACTGAAATGAACTCTCACAGACCCAAATACTGGCTTCTGAAACCCATATCCACCCACACAAATACACATACATAGAAAGTTACAGCTTTACTCAGCTTTATATAATTAACATATATAGCTGCTATGAAGATGTTTGGGAATAATTTTAATTAATTTAACTAGATTCATATTAGTTGTATTATACTACATTTTTTTCTTACATCCCAACATCTCTGAAATCTTAAATAGCTTTTGAAATTTTACTGTATTCTGTAAGTCCTTGTTGATTGTCAAAGTTTCACTCAAAGGTCATCAGTTTCTTGAATGTCTTTATCTTTTCATTTTTAATCGTTTGCTGTCCCCTTTCCCACATTCCAACAGAAATAATCTCTCCTCACTATGAACACCCAAAGCATGTCAACATAACAATTTTTATTATAACAAGCTATCACATTCTACCTAACGTTAGATGTGTTATTTACGTATGCATCCCCTTCTGTGCTAGAATGCAACAGTTTTTGGGGTCATTTCCATTCCCACTTGGAGTCTACATAATCAAAATACTATGGTTAAAATAACGTAGACTACCAAGTAGAGAATCCAAGACTTACTCAAAATCATAGTTTTTACTCAGTAGCAGAGGTTGGGGCCAAACATATCCTGGTGCTTTCCAGACTTTCATTTCCACTAGGTTTTCCCTTTTCTACACAGAAATTTAAAACTGTTCTGATTAAATCAACTCTTTTTCTCTTCCCAGTTAAAAACTTTACATTGACAGAAAAAATGAGGGTCAGACAAATGGACACCAATTCTGATCTCTTTTCTTTTTGCATTTGATTTGCTACATTTACACCAAAATTAGATTTCACAGAAGAGAAATTGAGCGACAATGAGAGTAAGAGTGAGGAAGAGAGATTGATTCACAGTGCTCAAAGTTATTTCCCTGAGGAGCACAGCCTTCTTTCCTTTAGGTGACCAAATGCAACAAGAAGAGGACAAGGGATTCTTTACACTAGAGATTTAGATGAAACTGTGAGGCATGACCTAGAGCAAAGTAGCAATTAAAACTCCAAGTTACAGTTCCTACCTATTGCCCACAGTGTGCTATTGATTGTTGGCCTTCAATTTGCCTTACTGGAAGCCTGACTTGTGATGTCATTGTCTAGAAAGCTATTGAAACTCCCTTGAATTTGCCTTCGCTCTGTATAATTGATTAAATTCAATAACTTTTTGTAATCTAAAAATGTACAGTGACATCATTTAAAATTCCATGATTTAAAATGTTTTTGGAGGGAAAAACCCTATTACTTTCATTTTTTTCACATCAAAAAGGTTCAGAACAAAATCACTACCTCATTTAATTATAAAAATCAGCAAAGAATTTTTTTTAATGCAAGACATATAGTATGGACTGAATATATTCCTGGTATTTGCTGTACACTAGGGTTAATTCTGTGAGTAGAACACTCACTATGTGAGGATTATTTCTACTTCCAACTCCCATCTACATATTTTTACTCTGTTCTCTCATTCCTCATAGCTTTTTCAAGTGTCAAATTGTATGGTGAGAATTAAAAGAAAGCAAGGTTAAAATGTATTTAAGATTTCCAGCATTTTCCTAGACTCTTTTCACACCTCCTTCTAACTAGATTAGAATGTGAACATGTAAACAGTTAATCATTAGTTTATAAATGTTTGGCAATAAAATAATTTTGCTTGACTACTGTCTTGCCTGGGGAAAATAGGCAGAAGTCACTTAAGAGTGCACAGTTTAAACCAAACCATTCCTATCATATCAAATTATATTCTTTATTACATAAAATGGGAATGGAGCAGAAATACTAGCAACAACATATTAGTGTTAGCAACCAAGAAAATTCAGGTACCCATCTTGAACACCTTGGAGCTTCACCACTATAAATTATTAAAAGAAAGAAATAAATGCATGAATAAAGCAAAGTTTCTGAATCCTTGGGCAGATCAATTTTAAATTAGTTTGGGAAGGGCCTTGACATTTGCCTGATTGAATGGTCTAAAGAAAAAGTTGAAGTCTTTCAACAGCAGGTTGTTGCTTTTCTTCTCCCTAGGTGTTGACAAATTGTCTCTTTGGCTCTAATTTTTCAACTGCAAAAAAAGTCTTCAAATCTGAGGCCCTGTGTTAGATTTGCTATTTAATTGTGTCTTTTCAGCATGTCCACCTCACTTTTTTTTTTTGAGACGGAGTTTTGCTCTTGTTGCCCAGGTTAGAGTGCAATGGTGCAATCTAGGCTCACTGCAACCTCTGCCGCCCAGGTTCAAGCGATTCTCCTGCCTCAGCCTCCCAAGTAGCTGGGATTACAGGTGTCTGCCTCCATTCCCAGCTAATTTTTTATATTTTTAATAGAGATGGGGTTTCACCATGTTGGCCAGGCTGGTCTCGAACTTCGGACCTCAGGCGATCCACCCACCTCAGCCTCCCAAAGTGCTGTGATTACAGGTGTGAGCCACCGCACCCGGCCTGCCCACCTCACTTCTAATAGTAGAATTCATTCTTCTTTTGGAGAGTCTATTCCCTATGGTTTAGGTAGGATGAATCCACCTGCCATGGTGATCATGTGACTCACACCTGGCCAAAGAGAATGTTCTATCCCCACCTCAATCACGACAATTAGATGAGAGCATTACCTCAAAAAGGCCAAGTATTTGATCAGATTTGATGTAAGCTAGCTGTGAGAGAAAGAGTCTTTCTTTGATCAAAATTAAGAAGGATATATCCTTGGGGATTCCTTTCCTACCATATTGAGAAGTGGCCTGCCTGAAAATTAAGCCAATAGGAAAATGGGGCTGAGAGAGAAACAAAGCCCTCTGGGCATCATTTGAAACCCTGAACCTACCTCTACCTGAAGCTACATCTATTTTTGGATAGTAGTCAATATTTCAGTAATTTGTCCATGTTTTGCATAAGGTCATTTGAGTTGGAGTTTAGGCACTTTGCAACCAATAACCAATAGATTGCTAACTAATAAAATTGTGATGTTATTTTATAAGTTACTGCAAGCTACTATGTAGTAGGCAACTATCAGGTCATATGAACTCAGACCAGATGAAATGGTCAGAATCACTGAAAAGATATCTCAACTTTTTTCTCAACAACATTTCTGAATGTCTGAAAACAAAATTAATGTTCAATTTAATTTTATTACCCTATCAAAGTAATTCTGATTTTCTACATAGACATTCAGTTAAGTTCATGTACTTTCTTTCTACATCATGAAATTTTAGAATTAGAAAAAGACCTCAGAATTCCTCTTCCCTATTCTCAATTTAGATAAGGAATCTGAAGCCTGACAATATTTAGTGAATTGTCCAATATTATACAGCTAGTTAGGGATGATATTCCAATGCAACCAAATTCTGTATCCATAATGTACCAGAAATTATAAAATTATGCCTATTAACAGTATTCATATTATTCTGAAATGAAGTGACTTGAAACCTTATTAGAATATTATCATTTTAAAAATAAGAAATTAGCTTAGTCAAGCACAAATGATTTGCATTTTTATCCACTGGTATCCATTAATTCTTCCAAAATGAGAATATACTAAATGAGCCAAAATTCCATTAAACACACACAATGATAAATGACCTGAAATGGTCTTTCTGTAATACTTTTGTTTTCTTTATGAATAACTACCAGATAGAAAAGGGTAAAAATCATTATATTCTAATGGGAACTAGCAAATTCTATTAGATATGAATGCCTAATTATAATCTAAGTGAAAAAAAATGCTGATTTAAAAACGTTTTTTAAGGATAGCTCATCATACTCCCTCCAAGTTGATAGCTGGTTCTAATGATAGCCATTTCTAATAATACCTAAACTTCAGGAATCAGAAAATACACATATAAAATTCTAACAGCCAAACAGCCTTTTTGTACAAAGTATTAGATGCTCACTGGTTGGATCAGCAGATTATTTTCCTCCATATTCTTATTCCATACTTTTTTAAGTGGAGGACTTCTATTACTGCTCCAAGAGGCATAATTACTGAAAAATGTTTAATGTGCATTTGTGGGTTTTTAAACCAACTCGCTAATCTTCAACCAATAAATTTTATTAAACCAAAAGATAACCAAATATTTTCTTTTGGAATTGTTGCATAATTACATGTAGTAAATTTGTAGCCCTAGAGAGTGAACAAACAAAGAAATTAGGTACCCCCAACTTATCCACAAGCAAATGAAAGAAGGTTTGTGGGATAAGAAGAATGTTAAAAGCTAAATTAAATGTTCACTTAAAAGCATCTTCTACAGCAGTTTTTTATATTGTTTAAATTAAATTTCTTTATTAAAAAGTAGTGTATATTATTAATACCTTGTCACAATCTATTTCTAGTTATGCAAACTAGCTCAAAACAAGGTGTTTTTTATATTTGCAAAAAGTAAATACAATTTCTTAATGAAATTGTGTTCTTAATTCTTAACATGCCTCTAATGCCCAAACTATGAAAAAGGAGTAAAATAGTGAACATTTTGTCCATAGAATTCTAATGACTAAAGATCTAAGTAATAATTTTTTTCAACTATAATCACCATTTTTCTACATTAGTGAGATATTTACAGCCATAATGATTAATCAGTATTTGTAAAATGGACGGATTTTACTCTTTCCAAGAGTTTCTCTTTAAGGCCTGCCTGGAACGCTGTTTAACAGGCAGTCAGACACCAATGCTATTCCCAGAAATCTGCCTGGTTTCCAGTCCCCCTGATTTGTTCCTCCCTCCTTACTGGTGCAGTCATGAACCATCTTCTTACCCTAGTTCATATCCAACCTTCTTTGCTTCTAACTCCCAGGAGGTTTACAAATTCTATTCATACCTTCAGGATACGCCCACAGACTGTCCACACTTTTCAACCATCAACTAACTCCCTCCTTACAAAACGATAAAATAATTTAATCCAATGACTTCTACTCACCCGGCTAGTTGAGGAAAGCCAGTAAGGGGCTATGACAATGGGCTCCATATACAGATTCTTCTTACTGAGTTTTACCTTTACCTTCATGTACAATATAACATGCAGAATATAACCCTGTTTTTCACATGCTGCCTCCCAGGTCCCTACCTCTAGGAAAACTGTCCGACCCCATTCCCACTGAGAGTCACTTTACTCTAGCCTGGCAAGGTCCTGCAGACACCGGGGGGACTTAGGGTCAGCCAGACACTAGGACAACTACTTTCACAGGGTCCGACACTGCATGAAACAAAGATATTCCAAAGGAGGGAGATTTTTATGAAAAGTTGTTTAAAGAGACAACACACTTTTCTCTAATTGATAAAATGCCACTGTAAATGAGAGAACTAAAATGTGAGGCTCGCTGGGCCCAGTGACTCCCTTTCGATGTCAACAAACTTGTGGTGCTGTGCTGCTGTCCCTCTCTCCTTTTTTTTTTTTTTTTTTTTTTTTTTAGTCAGTTTTCCTGCACATTGTAGTTTTAAAGTGCAAATAAATACAAGACCCAGTCACTGTTTGGATTTAGTGTTTTCCGTTGGAACCAGTGCCTTACAGATTATGACATGCAGCACACAGAAAATGGGATTAGAAAAGGTGCTGTGGCCATAGGGTTGTCCTCGGGCTGTAGAAGGCAGGGAAACCCTTCATTATTCTTCCCCTCAGTCTTAGGAAGCTCATGATAGCTAGGTGTCACCTCTAATGTCATTGTCTCCCTCTCAGGCTTTGTCTCCCTGTCTCCCTCTTCCCTTCACTCTCCCCGCCCCCACCCCTCCTCCTCTCTCTCCATGGCTCTCAGGACCAAAGAAAGGCAGAAGAGCCTAAGAGTGCACCCACCCTCCCCTAATGAATTAATAACCATGCCCAGCCCAACACAAGCCAGAAAGGACTCTTCAATTCCAAATGGAGTGTTAGGGGTTGGTAAAAAGAAGGCATACACTAAAAGTTCAAGAATTTGGTTCCTGTTATTGCTGTGAAATCTGATGAAATACTTAGTTTTGTAAAAAGGGGGTTCAATTAAATCAGTGTTACTATCAGCAAATTTTTAAAAAATACACTAAGAGAATTTATAATGGAAATAGAAAAAGAAATCACTGTTTCTATCCACTAAAGTTAGGGCAGAGGGTTATCAATACAGCTGTGGTAAAGCAGAATGCCTGAGAGCTAACTTTTTTCCTCTATTATATAGAAGAAACAACAAATGTTGTTTGGAATTATAACCAAATCTTCTAAATTAAGAACTGGTCATTGAGATTTTATCTAAATAGCCATATAACAGCTTTCTCATGACCAAGCTAAACAACACATTTTCCTTTATAATCGTTTTTATTACAGTTCTTCCTGATTCTCATTGCAGATATACTAGGAAAGACAGGAAAATAAAATATGAAAGGAAATAGCACTTAAAGTAATTTTAGAAGTTTATATGATTCCCCATAAGAAATCAATCAAGAGATTCTCAGTTTAGCTGTCTAATAACTGCTTTTCCCACATAAATGGAGCCCTCTACCTGGGTGTACAAGGTTTATGTTTCCAGTAAACAAAAGAGGCTGTGCAACATAGTCTGGGACTCACTGAAATGGGGACTCTTCAGGCAATGGGGCCTGACAAAAGTATTCGGCAAATAATATTATTCACCAAACATCATTTGAATTTACTTTCTGAAGCACTTGTTTCAAATTACTTATTGATTTGGGAGATAAAAAGAATATGGAAGAAATTCTGACAAGAACAAGCAAACCAGAAAATGAAGAGCTCAGGCAGATGCTCACACACACACAAAAGGCACAATTGTTCCCTCTGGACACTTTTTGTTGTCTACTATTTACTCTTTTGCCCATAATGGGCAATATAGTAAAAAAATGTATTCAAATGGCCAATCATATCGCTGAAGTTATTTTACTAGTCATCTAGGTAAATGCAGAATCCTCAAAAATAGGCGCTGTTCTTGTAAAAACAGACCTACTGATTACAATACTAGGATAAATACTTTACACAGTTGAATATAAAGCCTCCTCAATTTTATTCCTGGGTTTTAAAAAGTAAAATATATATATACTGTCACCTAATTAGATTATGTAAAGGGGGACAATAGGACCATTTTTTTTTCTTTCCAAGACATCTGTTAACCTGATTTTGAACCCTAAGCAAGGAACAAGATTCCAGGTCATCCCAAAATGTAAATGAGCATGCGTTCATTCATCAGTCAAAAGTCAGATGGAAAAGGCTTTATTAAGGAAGCCTTTTCTAAATCTTTCCTAAAAAGGAAAAGGATACAAGCCCCACAACCCAGCAGTTTTTCTGCTGAATATTTAGTCTCACCGATCCACAGGTCCTATTGTACAGGAATGTTTATAGAAGCATTCTTTATGGTTGGAAAAAAAAAAAAAAAAACAGAGTATCTACCTCTAGGGAATGGGAAAATATCACAGGTGCACAAAATGAGTACAAAGTCAGAACTCATGAGCAGAGTTACGTTTAGCAATACATATATAGAAATAGCTCATAAACCTAATTCTTTTTTAAAAGAAATGAAATGATATTTATAGCACACAATCATTTATATAAATTTTGAAACAATACTATATTGTCCCAGGGATATACAGTAGTCCCTCTCTTATCCACAGTTTGTTTCTGCAGTCCAAAAACATTAAATAGGAAATCCCAGACATGAACAATTCCTAAGTTTTACATGGTGCACTGTTCTGTTTAATGGGTGAAATCTCACCCTGTCCTACTCCAGCCCATGTGGGACATGAATCCTCCTTTGTCCAGCATGTCCACACTGCAGATGCTCCCTGCCTGTGAGTCTCTTGGTAGCTGTCCTGGTTATCAGATCTATCGTCATGGTATCCCAGTGCTTGTGTTCAGGCAACCCTTTTTTTACTTAATAATGACCCCAAAGCACAAGAGTAGTGGTGCTGGCTTATAGTTATAATTGTGTTATTTTAGTTATTTTAATAGTATATTAGCTATTTTTAATCTCTTAATGTGCCTAATTTATAAATTAAACTTTAGCATAGGTATATATGTATATGAACAAATATAGTATACACACACAGTTCACTATTATCCACAGTTTCAGGCATCCACTGGGGGTCATGGAAAACTGTTATCCCCCTAGGATAAGCATGGGCTACTGTACTTAACTTTAAGTCTGTGTAGATATACAGTCAGCTCTTCTTATTTGCAGGAGATTGGTTTCAGGACTTCCTGCAGATACTCAAGTCCATTCTATAAAATGGTGTACTACAGTTGGCCCTTCCACAGATGCAGAAACCACAGATACAGAGGGCCAACTGTATAGATATAAATTTAAACCTACATGTACAATTGACCCTTGAATAACATGAGGTTATGAGCACCGCCCCTTCTACACAGTAGACAATCAGGTTATAACTTTTGACTCCCCCAAATTTAACTACTAATAGCCTACTGTTGACCAGAGGCCCTACCGATAACATATACAGTTGATTAACACACATTTTGTGTATTGTATGTATTATATACTGTATTTTTAAAGTAAAGTAAGCTAGAGAGAAGAAAATGTTCTTGAGAAAATAATAACAAAGATAAGACATATTTACTATCCTTTAAGTGGAAGTGGATCATCATAAAGGTCTTCATCTTCATCATCTTCACACTGAGTAGGCTGAGAAGAAGGAAGAAGAAGAGGGGTTGGTCTTGCTGTCTCAAGGATGTCAGAGGCAGAAGAGGTGGAGGAGGTGGAAGGGGAGGCAGCAGAGACAGGCACACTTGGTGTAACATTTCTTGAAAAAAATCCATGGATAAGTAGACCCACACAATTCAAACCTGTGTTGTTCAAGGGTCAACTGTATAAATTATTACATGTATATGTGATTGTATATATTATATTGATGAGAAGAATTGTAAGAATACACATTAAGTATGTTACAGCAGATGTCTATGGGGCAAGAGAATGAGAGAGGAGCTTAGGGACCAAGTGAGAAAATTAGATGAAACAGAAGAGAGGCTTGAGCCAAGCCAACCTGTGACCTAGTGGGCCATGAACAAGGACCACAGTTGACTCAACTCTGTGTAGTTGACCAAAAACAAAAACGAAGAAACACATAAGGACTTTGTAGCTATAGTTATTGACATTAAGACCAATCAATACGCAGCCATATCTAAAGAGAAAATTCATTTGAAGAGAAAGGAAATGATATTTTTAAAAGCATAGCAAAAAAATATAGACTGGTGATATAATTTTAACCATAATTTTAACCACAGTTAAGTAGAATTTAGAAATCTTTAAAATCTTATGTAGAAATATTTCATTTCTAAAACTAACTTATGGGTCTGATAGTATTTAAACATATGAAGAAAGCAAATCAAACCAAGGGAAGACTATCTGAACAGTTCTGCAGACTATCTGAACAGTTCACTGCAGCAACAGTGCTCACATGGCACATTTGTATCTAACTTACAAAATCAGGATTGGCACTGAGATGCCCAGCACCACCTGGAAGAGGCAACTACATCAGGCAGCAGTGTCATCACTTTGCTACATGTGTGCAAGGATTAAGCAGCTGAAAGGAAAAAGAAACATGTGTGTGTGTGTACACACACATATATAGAGAGAGATTAAAATATACATATATTTGTGTGATTTGTGTGTGCATATATATATACACACATTTATGTGTGTGTGTGTGCTTCTCTGTGTGTGTGTGTGTGTGTGTGTGTACGTGAATAAATGAGAAATTCTATTTCAACAACCTGGCTCTTTCAGGCAAAATGATGGGGTATGATCTGAATGAAGACTATGTCATGTCTCCAAGTCACTATATATGGATCAGACATAGTTACATTGCACATCCTCTGATAAGTTTGCAGAATTCTATGAAAGGTAAACTATTTTGTTAAAGACGAGTCAAGGCACTTCTGAGTGATCCATATAGTCACTCAACAAGATGTTAAAATGGAAAGTAGACAATTTCAATTACTTTTCTCATTGTAGTTTCTTTGAAAATACTTCACGATTATTTCAATTTCTAGTGAAAATAGGTACATATTGATTATATAATTATAGTTATAAAACTAATAATACATTATTTAGATAATAGAATATTTAAAATGTATTGGTTGTATCTTCATTGCTAAGAAAGTTGGATTAAATACTGTGCAAAAATTACCAGTATCAATTTGTTTTTATCAGCAAATATATCAACATTATCCCTTTAAAAATACATTATCTTTACCCATCTAACCATTACTTATAACAATGATTGCATGAAATTGTGTTGGTAAATTACTGAAGCCATGTAAATGTCAATAATTATAAATAAAGCTAATTTTCATAGCTAAGAACAATAATAACTTATTTGAGGATAACCCAAGTCCATCAACCATATGATCATCCCAACATTGCAAAAAGTTACTGAATGGAGAATTTTACCCAAAAGATTATACATAAAAAATGACTGAAATCAACTACTGTAAAAGTTGACCAACAAATTAATGCCCCCAAAACCCTCACTCTAAGCTAGTCATGGAAGCTACACAATAAGAAACAACATACAATAATATACACCAACTTAAAAGTCCCAAAGATACATAAACTGTAAAATGTGCATTTTAGGAAATGAAAGTGGCAATGGTCCAAAGTATCCATCTCATCATCTCAAACAAATTGCTTGATAAAAACTGTATATCAAATCACTATATTCATGAGTGACTGTAAAGCCATATTTTAAACCTTGGCATATGAAACCATAGTTAGAGGAATTAAGAAATTTGCTTCCTATTGTTTAACATTTCCCTGTTAGGAGATCATCACAAATGGTGAGAAAGAAAAATCTAAAGATGTATAACATGTTATCTATTTTTATGAATATAAAATTGTGCACAGACTAAGCAAATCCCCAGAGATTTAAATGGTCACACCAGACAGTTTATCTGAAATTTCTACAACAAATGACCACCTTAAAAGTTCTCAAAAATACTGAAAAGTACTGAAAAATTTTTGTTGGTTTTTTTCCTCTCCCTTTTGCAACAGAATGAGGAAATGAAGCATTTTTCTTGGACACTGAGTATAATTATAACTAATCATCTCCTTCTCCTTGGAGCAACATTCGTTGACGTTCCTTCATTTTAGGGTAGCTGGCTGACACAATTCAAATATAATTACTCTTCTTGCATGATAAACTCCAGCACCGTGAGCAAATACAGTATGTCTCATTGTCAAGTATGGCTAGACAGCAGCGGTGTAATATAGACCTTTCAAGCCCTGGTGTAGCCCCCTGCCTTTGAAATTTGTGTGAGATGACAAAACTGACTTTCATTTCCCTTGGACTTTCTCAAGGTATCCTTATTAAGAAAAAAAAAAAAAGGCTAAAACCCATAAATTTAATCTACTGCCTGCCAATCACAATGGTTTCTGCTGTCAGACATTCATGATACATAACCACAAAATTTAAATGTTATTGTTTCATACAAGAAGAAAATGTTGCTCATGACTACCCTCAAATAGTCATGTGACAACTCAGTGCGTTTCCTTTGTTTCCCTCCTCCACCTCTGAACAATAGCAGGAGCAGGAAACATGTAACTGATGGGCCACATATGGAAGGAGCTACGCAATAATAAACTCTAAAGAGGGTCATTGTTCCTACCTATCACATAAGAGACAATTGCAGATGAGCAAAAGTTTGTTTCCCAGCATGTATTTCATTTCAGATTAATAGTGATGCTTACTTTATTCTCAAATAACTTGCACTTAAAAAAAAAAAAATCAAATCGTTAAGTGGATGATCATTGGAATACAACTTTCACCAACTTTTAAAAAAGAAATAGTAATAATAACAACATCGCATAGTCATGAAAGTTGAATTTCAGAAAGAAAGGCTTGAAACTTAAAATGAAAATTTTCAATACAGCCAACGGCCCCAAGGAGCAAGATTTTCATTAACATAGAAAACCACATAGCTTTCTCTTACATTTACTGATTAGTGTTTTTTTTTTTTTCTTTAAAGAAAAAAGGTATGGATGGCCACAGATATAAACTTGGCATCATTTTGCCCCTTATTGGATTAAAATGAATTTAATAATGTAGTTTTTACTTACTATTTTCTAGGATAGTATTTTCACGATGGGCCAGGCAATTTGTAGCGCTTTTTGTCTTTGTTTTGTTTCCGAATATAAGAGAACTCTCTTTTTCTGAATGTGTAGCACTGTAAATGGAACTGTATCACATCACTATCTGCACGTTTATCTTAGTCTGCTACTGGGGACAATTACAGGCCTCTGAATCTTTATTCCTGGACATTCTAAAAACTATATAAAGTAAGCATCAACTGTTTCCATTAGCAATGACCAGACTTAGCAGATGAAGAATCAGATTCTGACAATGGGACTCTTGTTTCTTGGATGAGGAAACACATTGGCTCAGCACATCAGCAGGACTCATTTCTTCATGATATGAAACAATGAAATGGAAATAAAGTTATATCAAATTGAAAACAAGACCTTTGTTTGCTCTACACATACGAGCAAATGCTCAGCAATTTTTGCTTCCAAAATAGGCAGAATTCTACTACACAATTCAGTGGGAGAAAGGTTCACTCTAGCCACTCAGAAGTGATGAATATATGTGGCTGGCAGCAATCGAAGGCGATCTATATACGAAATAAAATGAAACCTTTGACCATTGTAATTTGCAACAGCTAACCAGCTTGTTGTAAGAAAATGGAGCTATAAAAAATGCACATATATATATATACACACACACATATTAAAAACAGAAAAGCATACTATAGGGAGTCGGACTGAACATATTTACAAAAACCTAGGAGACTCAAATTAAACACTGGCAGATTGGTTCCTCTGAAGTACACAAAGAGGGACACCTATCTCCTTATTTAACAAGGACATTCTATCAGGGAAAGTTTGATCATGGGCAAAGTTCTTTGTTTTCCATGGAACACTGTGTAACCATTTTAGCAATCGGCAATGCAGTCTCACTAAAATACCTCTATAGTTTTCTTCTATTCTTGCGCAAGTCTTGCACTGAAGAGTTTTCAACGGCACCCCATATTCAACTTACCTTTTCCTTTCCCTGGGAAACAGGACTCTACCACTCTGAAAACCATCTACCTCACTGGCCTAATTCAGAGTATTCACCTGATCCACAATATTTGTCTCTGAGATGCATTTATGTCTAGAATTCTTTAGGTACACTGCCCAAATGCATAAGTCATTTAGAAATCAAAACAAAATAAATATACAAACCCACCGTGAGGATCACAAAACATATTTGCCTTAACATTCTTCTTAAAAGTTTAAAGGAAAGAAAGAGACATGAATCTGTGATCCAACTCCTTTACCAATTACTTATTATGAGAGCACACCCAGTCATCCCTCTGCTCTCCTCTATCACTCACATAGCTTAGTGCCAAACCCTAATAAGCCCTGACTTCACTCCACTGACCTACTACCCACAAAATGTCTAAAATTCAGCAATTTGAACTAAAATGAACTGGTTATATAAGTGCAGCTCAAGTCCAAAAATGAAATCAAAACAAACAAAACAAGAAAAGGTGAGTGAGAGATTTGCATTTGGCTTGCCATGTTGCTTCTTCTACTCAAAGGCTGAGCATTCTTCGCTTTGCGCATTTAAATATGCATCAGCTCAGAAGAAGTTACACAATGTTTCCATCAGCAGAAGATATGGCACTTAGTGAAAGCATCAGGAAAATAAAAACTACAGACAAAATAGGGTGTATTTGCATATTTCACTTGAAATTAGGCTACGTTGCAGCATATTGGAAACTCATATGCATTGGATGTCAGCTGAGTTACTTTTCTTTCCCCCCAAGGTGACATTGGTGCTTGTCTCACCAAATATGATGCAACTGACAAGTGTTTTCATGTAAGGAAGATATATGCCTCCCATCACCTTGTCAAGCTGAGTGAAGGCAAACTCCAGCACATCCTTTCACAAGTGATTAGGTGGTCGGAGTCATTAAAAGTCATAAAGTTAGACTGCAGCAGTGTGCCATGCATATATATGAACTCATCCAAAGCTGTCCTCCTTGAAGCAGGTGATAGCTCTCAACTTTGCCTCTGACCGACTCATAAATTCTTGGCTGAGCTTTCTTTCTCTTAGCATACCTTTGAAATTATACTGAACAGTAAATGCTGCTTTGGCCAGTCTCATTGTCTCCTGCATTCCCAGCCAAGCCTCTAACCACTGGAGGTCCACACATCTGATTTTTTAGTTCACTAACACAAAGTAAACAACTGACTGGCATTATTTATTCTTCCACAGCACTTTTAAAATTAATTTTCAAAGTACTTTAAAAACTCCCATCAATCACTCTACTTTCAAATTTTCTAAAACGACAACAACAACAACAACAACAAAACAGTAGTAGCATTTATTCCACAAAATTAGAAAATCAGGCACAAAAAGTTGAAGTGGCATTATCAAGAGTCTGAACCATTATGGCTAATTGGGAGATCACAACAGAGTTTAAATTATTATGTTAGAAGGATCTACAGTCTTCCCATTTTATCACTTCCCAGCCTTATTTCCCAGAAAAAAAAATCTGATTTTCTAGAAATATTATTTTAGTCATACCTGAGAGAATAAAAACTTTTAAACACATCATTTTACTCACAAATTCCACTTTTAAGACACTGTTCTAAAGAATTAGTTGTACACGGGCACAAATGTATGCACAAGATGTTCAATGCATCATTATTTATAATTAACAACTGCAAACAATCTAAATGTCCAAAAATAGGGGGGCTTTGAGATTCTTTGATTAAATATTATAAATTCTAAATATATATCTGAGGAATTTTTAATGCTAAGAGAAATAATCATGATACAATGTTTATGAAAAAAAACAAAGCAAAACACTTAAGGATCTCAACCATGCTATATATGTAAATACCCAGAGGAAAAAGGACTAGAAAAAATTACAACAGAATGCTGAGAGTATTTACCTGGTTGTCTGGGAATAAAAGGTAATTCTAATTTTCTTTTTTTAAATATGAATGGATTTTCCAGATTTTCTACAATGAGCAACATTTACTTTTATAATTGAAAAAGAGAAAATAAAACATTGAACTTCCTCAGTGGGTGTATCAGTCTCCACATTGTATAGGTCTCTTGCAAATTACCTCAACAGAGTACCCAATATTAAGCAATCTAAATGCTTTCTAAAATGTATTACAGCAATGTAGTCACTCAGTGCCTGCCCTGACCGTATGAACTGTGTCTCATTACGGATCTGATATAGTGGCCGATTAATTTTTAAGACCCAATACCTGATGGGTCTTAATGGGCCAGAGTGCCTTTCCTAGAATAATTTCACTTCCCAACAAAGCACCAAGAAGTTTATTCATTCAGCATAGACTGGGTGCAGTCATGACCAAACAGAGTGGCAAAGAGGGAGACAGCAGTTGCAAGACTACCTTCAAACTCTCTAACCTGAACAAAATAATGTTGGGCTTCACCACAGCAATTAAGGAAAACTTCTCAGGCTAATGGATGAGACATAAATCAACTCATTTCAGCCTTCGCAAAGGTCATGAAAAGAAAACTTTTTAACCATCAGACATTTAAAAAGATAAAAGCTAAGACTGGGATGCCTATGCGCCTGTGTCATCCTTTATAACACATTTTCTATTGTTCTAAGCCAGTAATAAAACTGAAAAGGGCCATGCTGTTGATTATATTAATATGATCAAAACACAAAGTGCCTACACAGAGAATGTACACGTATAAGGAGCATGATTCTTTTCACAAATAATATGACTTTAATTTTCTGGCCTCCATCATTATCGTTATATGGAACAGGCATTTAAAAGTAATTTCTTGCTCAGTACTCTATAGTTGAAGTCTGTTAAATACTCAAACATATCAACTATGTGGCTGAGAAACTTTTAGAGAGACTAGGATAGAGGAAAAGGAAGTTAACGAGAGAGGGAAAAAAAAAAAAATCTGAGTCCTCTGTGTCAGGTCAACAGTACTTCTCCCCAGGATCAGATAGGGAAGAAATCCTCAGGTAAGCTACTCTTACCCAGAAGGAAGCCATGTTGATTTTATACCCATACAGATCGTGCTCCTGAATTCTCCTTAAAAGAGACAAAGTCACTCTTAAGATTTGCTACTGATTCCCATGTAATCTCATCACTTGAATGATCTCTGTGAAAACAAGCTTGTTTTTAAAATATTATTTTATTGAACTAAAAGACTTTCCCCCAACTTTTATTAATAAAAGTTATATTCAAATCCAGCCCATAATAAAGTCCTATGAGTCTGTCTGCTTCCTAGCATCCCCGTTCATTCACTGTGAAGCACAGGACTAATAAATAGTTAAATCAACAGAAGCTGACAATAAACAAAGAAAATAATAAGGTTCTTAGATCATCACAAAGATGAACAATTCCTGAAAAATATTCAAATTAATAATATAGTTGATTATTCTGGTTAAGAATAGTCAGAAGAATGAGTTCTCTTTATTTTGGTTTTTATGCTATTTTCTCATTTTAAAAAGTAATACAAGGCAGAATAAGTTACAAAACAAAGAAAGAAATGAAAATAAAATTTTCCCACATGCTACAAAGAAATAACCATTATTAAGAGTCAGTTATTTCTTTTAACTTTTTGTATATAAAAAAACTTCAAAAGCATATATGTATTTCATCATATGTATATTCTATAATCCATTTAATCACTCTTAATTGTTGGACACATAGAGGGGATCTTATTTTTCATGATTATTACCTCTGCAATAAAAAATCCTGGAATATAATTCTTTCTGCATGTTTGTGATTTTTTTTCTCTTTAAAGTAAATTCAAAACAGTAAAATTATTGAGTTCAAAGAGTATGAGCCTTTCAAGCCTTTTAAAATATATTGCTGAATTGTCCTCCATAAATTTTGTTGCAATTTACATTCCCAAGAGCAATGATTGTGAAAATGTCTTTCAAAATAGTCCTGCTAATCTTCTCTTTGTTTTCAAACAATAGGTTAGCTATGGAGAAAGGTACAGTAAAAGCTGAAACAGCATCCTATCTATTTAGAAATTATTTATGTCTTCACATACACTCGAAGAGAGTGTGTATATTTATAGTGAGAGCAATATTCACTTCAAATGACTGCATCGTATAAGGCTTTTGAAAAGCATCACTGGCCACACACATTCACTTATTTCTATTCGAAGTACAAGGAAATGCACCTTTGGATTTATTCCATCTCTGGCCTGTGAATTTTAAAACCCTATTATTTGCACTATTCTAAATGACTTTGGAGATCTAACCAGGTAGAGGCATTAACAAAATCTGTGTTTATTGTATCATATACATAGAGGGAATTTAACCAGCTTAAAAAAGGTAAGATTTAAAGGGGGTGAAGAACAGGCTCACCACTGAGAGTGATATTAGACAATAATGTTCCTCATAGCAAACTTTCTGTGTGTCAAAAGCATCAAAGAATTAGTGGGAACCAAGATGGCAGGGTTTTATTTCATAGAACAGGGAATATAGACAGAATAACAAAGGAGAAAGCAATAAAAAGAAAGGAAGGGCAGATAAGCTAGGTTACATCAGTGCAAATTCCCAACTCTGCCAAGCCAGGAAGAATAGGTGAGCTTTTCATAGGTGAGTTTCCAAATCTGAAATATGCCCAAAGTTACTCTTGTTCCAGTGCCTCTCGGGAAGATGTTAGGTAGAGCTGAGCCATGGCTACTGAGGGAGCATGGTGACTCTCTGTTGTAACCTACTCAGTCTCCACAGAAGGTTTAGCAACAGCCTCAAGATGCACAACATGTACATGATCACTCCCACCATCTAAGTCATCAATGTTGCCCTCAGGTGACATCTCAGAGCCATTCCCTAAATAACAAAGCTAACCGGATGAATCACAGATTTGTAACTGCAATGAACAAGGACTCTTCAGTACCTCTGAAGATCAAATACCTTTGAGGGGATTTATGTACATTATTTTCTTATCCTGCACACATATACGAATTGTCTTACTGAATCAAAGGCATTGACATGATAAACAAAACACTCAGATTTGTTTGGGGTCCCTGGCCATCAACAAAAATGCTCCAAACTGAGATGCCCTGTTTACCAATCAACATATTATGAAACCTTCACAAAAACTTTTCTAAAACTTCTGAAGGTTGATTAAAACCTTTTAGTTGGATATTTCTGACAGACTATTAAGAATGACTACATATGTACTAAATTTATAAAGACCATCGCAGTCTAAAAGAAAAAACAATAGTAAAGCCTAATCCTGGGATTCAGAGGATGAAATGAAAAACAAGAACCCCTTGCACTAGCATCTGTCTGTCTCAATCTCTCTCTTTCCTCCCTCTTCTTGGTCTGCCTGATCCTCTAACTCAAAGCTAACGTTTCGTCTTTAGATGGAAATCCATCCATGTTCTGTACATGCTAAACTGCCAACAAAATCATACATGTGAGGAAGCTGTTACCGAAACTCAACCCCAAACCCAAATCTTACAAGAGACTCAAGTTGGCCTTAAAATTAAGCAAATGTGTGAAGCCACAAAATTGGCTCTTAATTGCAGTCTTTCCAAAGAGGGTTATTTTCGAACAAAGTTTCCCAAATCAAAATTCAGCTATACTCCCAGTATATTCTTTTAGGGAACCAGTCTTTGATTAAATTCTGAGAGTGATTATAGCAAAAGAGCTTGTTCTAAACAGTAGTGACTCTTGTTTGAAATTACATATTTAAACCTCAAAGAATAACCCATAACTCATACCACTGCCACAGTGGTTGTCACTCCTTTATTGGCCAAGTAACGGAGCCAATTAAAAAAGTGACATTATTGGCTCTATTATTCAAATGTTTCTGCTGCCCTGAGAACATCATTCCATCTTAAGAGTCTACTGTATTGACTACAATATTTGTACTCAATCATTGTCATTTTGGTAAATTCCCTCCATCTTCCTAGCAGGATTCATTTAGAAGCACCCTGATATTTTCATTCTTAAAGCCACCTTTTACAATATTGAGATAAAATATACTCATTTTCCTGAAGCTTTCATTCTAAAGACTGCAAATTTTCTAGTGAAAGAGACTCTTTAAAGAAACCAAGTAGCTTATATTATCCTCATACATGACAAGTCATTGAGTTGCAGTAAATAAATAATATGGAATCTAGTTTCATAAGCAAAATTGATTTTAACTCAGTTCTTGAACTATGCCTGAAAATAAAGTGTACTATTTAAAGAGAGCTTGTGAAATTCCAGGAATGTTATACATTAGTAAACAATTCAGAACTACATGTGTAAAGACACAATTAACTTGCTGAATAAATGAAAAACAGATTTTCCTTCAATTACTTTTCTCTACAAAGTAACTCTGGGGTGATCATTCCCAAATTCAGAAAAACACTAGCAGTTCTGTCTTAAGTGTACTGTTCTAAGTGGGGTCTCACTCTTTAGTCCTTGCCTCCTACTTACTCCCTCCAACATCTGGCCAAGGAACCTGGACTGCACAGGCGCCGTGATGAAGAAAAGCAGGTGGGGCCTAACCGAATGACGGGGCTGTCAGGGCTGTCGCAGAGCAACCTGAACAGGGCGCCAGCTTCCCTTCTTTGCTCATCTTCCCTTTCCAACTGAGGTGATCCTTGTTAGGCCTGAGGTCTTAAGAGGAAACAATTAGGACAAGAAACTTCCCTTCACTTCAAGGAACTCTGATAGAATGGGCCCAAAGGAGCCCTCAAAGCATGAGCCTTTCCTGTACTAGTAATTCTGGAAATTCCTTCTAAGAGAAAAGGAGGCATTGTCTCCACAAAGCCAGGTCAAAATGGCCAACACATTCTTCCTCTTCATTCTCTGCTATCTTCTCTGCTAATCTCCCTGCAGCACTTCATAGGCTTTGTTATTCTGATGGGGAAAACTAACAATACTTAGGGTAATGAAAGGCCACTGTTCAAGGAATTACAAGGAAGCAGAGCCTTGATCTCATATAGTAAATCAGCTCAACTAGATTCTACAGTTAATTAACAGATTTTTAATTCTCAGTCCTCTGGTCATCTCAAATCCCTTCACCTAGGCCCCTTCATATATCCATCATAGAATGTTAGGGACTTGGGCTTGAGTCAAGAAATCAGTATCCAATCCCAGTTCCATCACTTACTTAAAACCTGTTATATTAACCATGTTTTTTTGTTTGTTTGTTTGTTTTAATTTTCTATACTCTGATTCTTTGACATGTAGGGTCCCACTGATCCTGGACAGTCTGTCCCTCCCGGAGCTAGCTATTCAGAGATGGTAAACGTGAGAGCTTGCCTTTCAAATGCAAACCAACCAATCTAGAGCCCATATACCCAACCACCTCCTTGATTGGGCTGTCACACTCCAACTGCCCTAATCACCCCAGGGCCAGGTACCAGACAACCAGGGACAGTCCCTCTACCCAAAAGCCCACTGAAATCATTCAAACCAGCCAATCCTAAGCCTGTTTACCCTGCCTTCCTTCCCACCCCTTCCTTCCCATGGAAACTACAATACTGGCCCTTGCTCATAATTTCTTCTGCCCCTCTGCCTCCTAACAGGATGTAGTGCTTCCCCACGTAACCCCTAACAGTGTGGCATGCCACTTCTCTTGGAATCTATGAGTATAGCAAACTATCTTTTCAACAGCAGTCACCTCCTGGTCTGTTGCTTTATTATGCCTAAATAACAATAAAACCTATGTTGAAACAGCTCTGTGACCTTGGAAATGGGGCAGAACTTCTGCCTTCATGTCTTCCTCAGGAAAAAGAGGACAATATTTCTTGTCTAATAGGGCTCCTGTGAAGATAAGCTAAAATAATATATGGCATGTACTTAGTATGTAGTAAGTGCTCAATAAATGCTGATGCACCAAGTTAACAGACAAGGAAAGCAGGACTTTGAGATAATTCATTCAAAGCTACATATCTAGGAAACTGTAGTATCTAATGATATCCAGATAAGTCTGGCTCTAAATCCCTTTGTTTTTATATCATATTACCTCTCCCCTGTTAAACCTAGGCCCTCTCCTATTGCACTTTGAACCTCCAGTATAGTAGTAAACACTTATTGCCTCATTTTACAGTCAGTCACGTACAAGTACACCAGGAAGACAGCATGTGCTTTATAAACTGGAAGGACGGGTGTGGTGGCTCACGCCTGTAATCCTAGCACTTTGGGAGGCCAAGGCAGGCAGATTACCTGACATCAGGAGTTTCAGACCAGTCTAGCCAACATGGTGAAACCTTGTCTCTACTAAAAACACGAAAATTAGTCAGACATGGTGGCAGGTGCCTGTAGTTCCAACAACTCGGGAGGCTGAGGCAGAAGAATCGCTTGAACCCCGGAGGTGGAGGTTACAGTGAGCCAAGATTGTGCCACTGTACTCTAGCCTGGGTGACAGAGTGAGACTCTGACTCAAAATAAATAAATAAACTGAAAGAGAGAAAGAGAGAGACAGAGGGTTACAAGGAAAGAGGGAGGGAGACAGAAAGAAAGAGAGGAAGGAAGCAAAAAGGAAGAAAGGAAGGAGGGAATACAGGAAGAAAGGAAGGAAGAAAAGAAGAAAGGAAAAAGAAACAGACAGACTTCTCTCTCTCAGAAACACCAATTATTTGTTTCCTGGTTACTTTCTTTCTTGCTGGGTCCCAAATCTACCCTCAGAGAACGGAAAAATCGCTTTATCTTTACTTATAAAAATTTCCAATCGAGAAACATTTGCCCAGTTACAGGAATTTTTCTCTATTAGTCTGTCTTTTTTATGGACCCCAAATTTCTAATTAACAACTTCTGCCAAGCTTCCTCCTCCCCTAATCTCTAACTGGCAAATATGTTTTTTAAAAGCTGCCCTCTGCAAACACTTGAGGTCAATTCTGAATTCTCCATGCCTCCAAATCCTTGCATATATTCTTTGGTTATCACTTCTCTTTCTTCTTTCCTTCACTTCTCTTTCTCCTGAGTCACATATCTGGGCTTCTCAGCTTCAAGTGGCCCAGAGATGTCAAGTTAATGTTTTATAGCTTCCCTGTCTTCACAGAACAAACATTAGCTATATAAAGCTTTCATCACTCTTGACCCAAACTGGAAAAGAAGTATTCTCAAAACCACCTATAACTTCAACTGGGGATTTTTTTTTAACCTTGCAGCAGAAATTGCCAACTTAAAAGGAGTAGCAGGAAGGTCCTGTGAATGTGTAGGAACTGTCAGAGTCTGGAGAACACATGGTTTCTGAGCAGCTACTCTGCTCCAACTGGTAGTTTCATGCCAAGAAAGCCCATGTGGCCAGATCACCCACATTTTCAAGGAAAGCCTTAAAAATCTGTATTTCTATGTGAAGAAACTCCCTACATTTAAAAGTTGCCAATTAATTCAATTTAGTCCAAATGAAAATGATTCTGTTACTTTAGTATGAAGGTCTCCACATTAAGGCTTTCCTCCTAAGACATTTTAGAAGAATTCTTCAAATGTGTGGCTAGAGAGCATAGCATTTTTTCTGAGAAAGAATGACATGAAAGATAGTTCATTTTATTGGAAGGTAATGGAATGTTTAATGCCATAAAATCTTACAATCTGGGTGAAGTGAATTATATTAAGTGGGGAAAAGGAAGTTACAAATGTTGGTTTTTTTGCCTTCTTAAACATCTCCCCTCCATCCACTTCTACTTACCCTCACTGTCACCAGCCTCACATGGGCTACCAATACTTCTTACCTGAAGAGCGCCCTACCCCTACCACATAGGTGCCCGAGGCAACATGTACAGTACTGTTTTATGTTTTACATAAAATTAGCAGATAATTTGCATCATATATATCATGAGTACAATATAATTTCACGAAGTGCATGTATATTTTTGTCCTTTATGCTGATATTAATTAATTTCAGAACTGAAATTGAAGATTCTGATTGTTTTGAATAAAAAATAATACTTAAAGCTTTCTCCATTTTTTTCTCTCAAAATGCATACTACATACACACATACATAGAAAACACAGGAATTCAATTGGCCGAAATTAAACTTTAAAAACAAAGTTTATTTTCAATCACTTAGATCAATATAGATCTCCTAAGGTCAGACTTAGCACATCACAGTTCCCCATGATTCATGGGGGAAGTCAAATCTTGGCAGGGATTTTATGAACATTGCTAAAGTATTAGGCCTAGGATTTGATATCTCCTTTCAGTTAGCAAGAAAATACTTTCTAGATTTTTAATCAAACTTTATCCTGCTAATGGCAGAAAATGTTCTTAAGTAAGTATTTCCTTATACTTTTAGTAATATCATGATTCCTCTGAATGGAACAATATATCAAAGTATAATCTCCAAATCTGATACAGCATTAGAGACAAGGGCCAAATCCTACTAAACCTAAATTTTACAATATTTACATTCAGGTAAGAATGATTTTCTAAATTTTAATTCATTTCTACTGCCCTGTCCAATTTCTTGAAGCAATGAGAGCAAAGGCATATTTTTGATATGATAATTCAATATATTGCTATAGTTTGAATGTCTATCACCATCAAAACTCATGTTGAAATTTGTCATTGTGATGGTATTGGGAGGTGGGATCTCTTAGAGGCAGCGCTCTCATGAATTGACTAATGTCATTATTGTGGGAGTGGGTTTGTTATTGCAGGAATGGTTTTGCCCAATCTTGCTTTCTCTCACTTGGTTTTTCTCACCACATGATGCCTTCCACCATGTTATGATGAAGCAAGAAGGTCCTCCCGAGATGCCAGCACCTTGATATTGGATCTCTCAGCCTCCAAAACTATGAGACAATAAATTTCTGTTCATTATAAATTACCCAGTCTCAGATATTCTGTTATAGCAGCACAAACAGACTAAGACATATATCTATCTATGTTTTAGCCTCCATTAGCCCTTGAAAAACAACTTTCATAAATTCATTAATCACAGATAAATTTCCTTGAGTTTTTATCTTTTAAAACTAGAAAGCTGTAATGTTATATCATATGCATATTCTCTATTGCCATTATGATTTCTTAACAGATAGAAACCAGAACTGCATAAAATAGGACAGAGGTTGGTTAACTTCATTTTTGAAAATTGAATAAAAATGTTCAGTTTGTTGTCAGTAGTCTTCTACATATTATTAATCATTATGGCCAGAGCACACACTTCCCAGGAACTAAATTCCTCTCACTATTTAACTTAAAGAATCAGCTGGGGAAAAAAAAAACTAATCTTAGGGACTATAACATATGAATATGTGTTGAAATGAATATCTATTGGAGCTTGTAATATAACCTACATGATAAAATCTTGGAGAGATGGTATCAGCAAAAATGGCAGAGTTAGGACTTAAAAAAATTCTCTCTTCCATAAAAGCAATGAGAAAACTGGCAAAAATGATCAGAATCAGCTTGCTCAGAACTCTAGAAATTAGTCAAAAGTTTGCAGAAACCTGGGGAGCACTTATTTGGGAAACAAATGAAAACGTTTGAATCTCAGTAAAGAGCAAGCTTTGCAGCATTTTAACTTGTCCTGTCCAATCCTCTCCTCCACAGCTCTGAAGTAGCTTTGAAAACCAACAGCCTGCAATCACAGTGAAAACCAGTAAGCTGACAGCTGCCAGAGAGGGAAAAATAGTGTTGAAGCTTCTTTAAAGGCTCATTTTCAAAGCACTATCATTATTTTGCCTGTCTTATGGTCCCTGGAAGACCCTATACCCACAGCTGTCTGTTTTTGACTTGACCCAGAGCTCATTCAGTTTCCTCAGGAGCATTTTCCAAAAACAATTAGCGACAATTGAATAACTTTCTGGCTGTATGAGGCAATGGGTAACAGTTGGGGCAAACAATAGGCTAACCAAAATGCTGAAAAGGAAAGCCTGGGGAAGTAGATACCCACAAAGGTATTGAAAAGCTCCAACATATTTCTTGGAATCCAGAAGGTAACATGATGCACAGAGTTGTGCACATGCCCATGTCTGTGCACACAGTCAGAAGAGACCTGAGGAAGCCCTGAGCTGTCACTGTGGGCTGACTTGGAGGCTCTGCACAAGTAAGAAGGCCTTGCAGAGTGTTGAAGGTATGCCCCAATATAAACACAAGGCCCTTTCCCAAGATAGGAAAACATTGATTTCAAGTGCTTAAGAAAATATCTATCCAATCTTTAACTGACCACTAAGCTAACAAACTAAGCAGAGACTTCAGTTGCCACATATAATAAAGAATATGGATTTTGTAGAATTCTTTCAGGAAAAAACACTAAGTAAAAACAACATTCCCTCCTCTTTGGAGATGGGGTCATCTGATTTTCAGATTTGCTACATCATATTATTTTAAATATTCAGTTTTCAAAAAAAATTACTAGACATGAAAAAAAGAAAGTATGCTCCATACACAGGGTAAAAAGCAATCAATCGAAAAGTCTCTGAGGAAAATCAAACATTGTACTTATTTGACAAAAGACTGCAAATAATCTATGTTAAGTGTGTTCAAAGAATGAAAGACAACAATACCTAAAAAAAGATATCTCATCAAAATGTAAAATATCAATAATAGATGAAAAATTAGTTCTTACACAGAAATTCTAGAGTTTGAGAATATAACAACTGAAATGAAACATTTACTAGCATAGCCCAGCAGCAAATGTGACCATGGGGATAAAAGAATCAACAAACCTGAACGTATGTCAATGGAGATTATTCAACATTAAGAACAGAAAGAAAAAAGGAAAAATGAACGGACTCCTACTTTGTGTTTATCTGGTGATATCTTAATATTCCTAGATAAAGTGTACCAACTTCGGTGTAATGGGAGTACAAGAAGAAGGGGAGAAAGCAAAAGGTTCAAAAATATTATCTGGAAAAAAAAGGTCAAAGCTCAAAATGGATTTAAAAAATAATCTGCATATCCAAGAAGTTTAATGAAATCCAAGTAGTATAAATTCAAGGAGACCCACATGAAGACATACTATAATCAAATTATTGACAAAGATGAAGAAAGAACCTTGAAAACAGCAACAGCAAAGTGACTCGTTACATACAAGTAATCCTTAACAAGATTAAAAGCCAATTTCTCATTACACACCATGGAAGTTAAAACGGATGACATGTCTAAAGTGCTGAAAAAAATATTGTCATAAAAAATTCTATATCCAGAAAATCTATCCTTCAAAACTTAAGGTGGAGAGATTAAGATATCCCCAGATAAACACAAACTAAGAGCATCTATCACTTAGAAGCCTGCCTATAAGAAATACTAGAGTCCTTGGAGTAACTCAAATCTAATGAAGAAAGAAAAAGCACTAGTAAAGGTGATTACATAAATAAATGTATGCATTTATCTCATAAATATATGTATATTTTGTTTATAACTATTTTCTAGTATCTGATTTAAAAGAAAATTGCATTTTAAAAAATTAAAAAGAAAAACGTTATAAAACAATAAATCAGTATAGAGAGGCACACACTGTATAAAAATATAATTCATATGAAAATAACAGCACAAAGATGGTGAAAAATCAAAGCCATATAGGAGCAAAATTGTTATATACTATTGTAATTAGGTTGGTATTAATCCAAACTCGGTTGCTATAAGTGAAGATGTTAATTATAACACCAGGGAATAACTAAGAAACTAACAACCAAAAATCAGTAAAATAAATGACAAGGGAATTAAAATTGCACACTAGAAATGTTTTATTTCAGAAAAAAGGCAGTAATGGAGAAATAAAGGAATATAAAAAGGCATACACATGTAGAAAACAAACAGCAAAATAGTAGATTTAAGTCCTACTTTATCAGTCCATATAAAGGAATATTATTTAGGCATAAGTAATGAAGTTCTGATTCATGCTACAACATGGATGAACCTTAAAAGCATGATGTTAAGTGAAGGACATCAGATTCAAAAGGTCACATATTTTTATTTGTATGAAATGTCCAGAAGAGTCAAATCCATACAGATAGGAAGAAGTGGAAAGTGACTGTTTATAGATACAGAGTTTCTTCTCGGGATAATTAAATGTTTTGGAATTAGATAGTGTTGATGGTTGTACAACTTTGTGAACATACTAAAAGCCACTGGATTGTACATTTCAAAAGAGGGAACTATGGTATGTGGGTTATATCTCAGTGAAAAAAAATCATGAAATCAGGAACCATTTTATTATCCTCCAGAGAGCCTATCTCAGGATGTGATCTATGAGTGTTTGTTGAATAAAAAGACTGTTTAGTGACAATACTAATATTAGAACTTGACCTGTACTAAATCTACAAAAATGAGAGCCGAAAACTCAGACCTGATCAATATTTCTCCAGTGCTTTCTTTGGAAATGGTTCAATAATTTCTATAACATCTCTACTTATATAGACAGAAAAGCCTCTGGAGTGGACCTATCAACCAAAAATTTGATATTTATGAGTACCTATCACTGTTTTTTTAATTCTATTCTCTGTCATCATACTGAGTAAAAGCCATGTTCATGCAGTTAGCCCATCCCACTCTCTAGCCTCTTATTTTATTAATTGCTTCAACTCCAATATGTTTCCAATAGCATTCATCATGAGCCACCACCTACACAGAGGCAACACTGATGAAACTTTTCACCCAAAACTGCCTCATGACAGAAAATGTAATTGCAAGCATCTTTTCTCCTGACCACATGTCCTAATTTTCATAGTCTTTTGCTCTGCAATCTCACTTGTTCTTCTACTTCACTGAGGTCATCAGGCTTTTACTTCCATGTTTTTTTTCCCCAATCTATTCAGCACTTATTTCATCCAAAAAGGAAGCCATTGTGCCTAGAGAGTAGTGAGAGTAGAATATAGGGGAAAGGTAGGAGATCCAATTACATACAGACTTTTTAGACCTGAAAATGAATTGGGATTTTACACTACAGAAAAAAATTATTTTATTGAAATTGTATTAATAGGCATTTTAAACAGAAAGGTAACAATTTGATTTATAATTTTAAAAGGCCACTCTATCTTTTGTAGGAGGAAAAGAGAGAAAACAGAGAGGCCAATAAAAGAGGATATATAGAAATCCAGGGAGGGGATGACAGCAGTTTGAACTTGAGTAATAATAGTGAAGATGAAGAGAAATTAAGAAATTTAATATGTATCTTGGAGCTATATGAAACAGGATTTGTTGATGGTCTTGTTGACATAACTATCACATGTGAAGGATGAAGGCAAAGGATACATTATTGCTGACACATAGATTTTTGGCTTGTGGAACTGATTAGTGATACCATTTACTGATACGAAGAAAATTTAGTAAAGACTAGTTTCAAATAATCAGTTTAGAATAAAGTTATTATAATCAATAATTTATTCTAAGTAAGTTTTGATTTAGAATGAATTCTTGTTTATTCATTCTAAATCAAGACATTTAGAATGAATAATCAATAATTCCTTTTTGGGAGGATTCTGACAGGGTGGCCGAAAAAGTGGAAGCATAGTTTTTATTCTCACCAAAACCCTCCTATAAAAAGAGATGTTCCTAGACAGCAAAACTAAATGTGGAAGACCTAAAACAAAACTAAGTGACAAGGTATTTCACAAACCCCAAAATACTAGTGGATGGAGACATACCACCCATGTCTATAAGACTCACATGGTACATGCACATGTGTACTGAAGGAAGCAGGGGAGGCAATGGACATCTATCAGACATGAGAACAGGAAAGCCAAATGATAACAGACACCTACTACAAAGTTCGATGGGACAGTATCAGCAAAACAATTAAACTGGAAGAGGTTTTCATACCTTCAGGTGATTTTGCTTGGGAACTGAAAGGGAAGAGACCAAGTCTTATGAAAACTAGAATTTAACATATTCCAGAATACGTTTCTACAGTGAGTAGAAACAGCTGAGAAGAGATTCCAAATTAAACAGGACAGAGGCAGTAGGAGCAAAAGAAAAGAGAAAGCCAAGTAAAAGCAACAGAGAAAAACAGAATCGAGAGATCCCAGAAAGAACAAGATTACATTTTTGAACACTTCACAAAGATAAAAGATCCACAGCTATCCAGATACATTCTACCTTTTTTTCCAGGAAAACTAATCCACAGACAAATGAGCAACAGAAAAGATTATAACCATATGTAGTTATTGTCAAAAAAGAGAGAATAGGCACTGGCACAAAATTCCCACAGATTATGAAAACACACCACCAAAAATATATCCTCCAAAAACAGATGAAAATTAGAATGCAATACTTTAAGCCAAATTATAAAAACAAGGAAGTCACACAGAATGTAAAAAGACAATATAAATAAAATATTCCAGAAATGAGGTGATAAAATCAGCAAAGAAGTCTCCTTTTCTAGAAGGTATAGTTAAAAAAAAAAAAAAAAAAAGTAGAAATTTTTGGGAGGAGATTCCAAGATGGCCAAATAGGAACAGCTCCAGTCTACAGCTCCCAGCGTGAATGACACAGAAGACAGGTGATTTCTACATTTCCAACTGAGGTACCAGCTTCATCTCACTGGCGCTTGTCAGACAGTGGGTGCAGCCCACGGAGCATGAGGTGAAATAGGGTGGGGCATCGCCTCACCTGGGAAGCACAAGCAGTCAGGGAATTCCCTTTCCTAGCCAAGGGAAGCCTTGACAGATGGTACCTGGAAAATTGGAACACTCCCACCCTAATACTGTGCTATTCCAATGGTCTTAGCAGACAGCACACCAGATCATATCCTGCACCTGGCTCGGAGGGTCCCACGCCCACAGAGCCTCACTCACTGCTAGCACAACAGGCTGAAATCAATCTGCAAGGCAGCAGTGAGGCTGGGGACAGGTGTCCGCCATTGCTGAGGCTTGAGTAGGTAAACAAAGCGGCTGGAAAGCTCAAACTTCATGGAGCCCACCACAGTTTAAGGAGGCCTGCCTGCCTCTGTACACTCCACCTCTGGGGGCAGGGCACAGCTGAACAAAAGGCAGCAGAAACTTCTGCAGACTTAAA
>NW_012101321.1:6103899-6104933 GCF_000951045.1 Mandrillus leucophaeus | reverse complement strand
TACAAGAGCTCCTGAAGGAAGAACTAAACATGGAAAGGAACAACTGGTACCAGCCACTACAAAAACATGCCAAATTGTAAAGACCATTGATGCTAGGAAGAAACTGCATCAACTAATCAGCAAAATAACCAGCTAACATCACAATGACAGGATCAAATTCACACATAATAATATTAACCTTAAATGTTAACGGGTTAAATGCTCCAATTAAAGGACACAGACTGGCAAATTGGATAAAGAGTCAAGACCCATCAGTCTGCTGTATTCAGGAGATCCATCTCACATGCAGAGACACACATAGGCTCAAAATAAATGAAGGAAGATCTACCAAGCAAATGGAAAGCAAAAAAAAAGCAGGGATTGCAATCCTACTCTCTGATAAAACAGATTTTAAACCATCAAAGATCAAAAGAGACAAAGAAAGCCATTTCATAATGGTAAAGGGATCCATTCAACAAGAAGAGCTAACTATCCTAAATATATATGCACCCAATACAGGAGCACCCAGATTCATAAAGCAACTCCTTAAATACCTACAAAGAGACTTAGACTCCCACACGATAATAATGGGAGACTTTAATACCCCACTCTCAACATTAGACAGATCAATGAGACAGAAAGTTAACAAGGATATACAGGAACTGAACTCAGCTCTGCACCAAGCGGACCCAATAGGCAACTACAGAACTCTCCACCCCAAATCAACAGAATACACATTCTTCTCAGCATATCACACTTACTCCAAAACTGGCCACATAGTTGGAAGTAAAGCACTCCTCAGCAAATGTAAAAGAACAGAAATTATAACAAATTCTCTCTCAGACCACAGTGCAATCAAACTAGAACTCAGGATGAAGAAACTCACTCAAAACCATCCAACTACATGAAAACTGAACAACCTGTTCCTGAATGACTATCAGGTACATAATGAAAAGAAGGCAGAAATAAACATGTTCTTTGAAACCAATGAGAACAAAGACACAACATACCAGAATATCTGAGACACATTTAAAGCAGTGTGTAGAGGGAAATTT
>NW_012101321.1:6095990-6097954 GCF_000951045.1 Mandrillus leucophaeus | reverse complement strand
TTTTTACAATCGACCCATCTGACAAAGGGCTAGTATCCAGAATCTACAAAGAACTTAAACAAATTTACAAGAAAAAAATCAAACAACTCCATCAAAAAGTGGGCAAAGGATATGAACAGACACTTCTCAAAAGACGACATTTATGCAGCCAACAGACACATGAAAAAAAGCTCATCACTTGCCATCAGAGAAATGCAAATCAAAACCACAATGAGATACTATCTCACACCAGTTAGAATGGTGATCATCAAAAAGTCAGGAAACAACAGGTGCTGTAGAGAATGTGGAGAAATAGGAATGCTTTTACACTGTTGGTGGGACTGTAAACTAGTTCAAACATTGTGGAAGACAGTGTGGCAATTTCTCAAGGATCTACAACTAGAAATACCATTTGAGCCAGCCATCCCATTACTGGGTGTATACCCAAAGATTATAAATCATGCTGCTATAAAGACACATGCACACGTGTGTTTATTGCAACACTATTCACAATAGCAAAGACCTGGAACCAACCCGAATGTCCATCAATGACAGACTGGATTAAGAAAATGTGGCACATATACATCATGGAATACTATACAGCCATAAAAAATGATGAGTTCGTGTCCTTTGTAGGGACACGGATGAGGCTGGAAACCATCATTCTCAGCAAACTATTGCAAGAACAGAAAACCAAACACCACATGTTCTTACTCATAGGTGGCAATTGAACAATGAGAACACTCGGACAGAGGGTGGGGAACATCACACACCAGGGCCTGTCAAGGGGTGGGGGAAGGGGGCAAGGATAGCATTAGGAGATATACCCAATGTAAATGACGAATTAATGGGTGCAGCACACCAACATGTCACATGTATACTTATGTAACAAACCTGCACACTCTGCACATGTACCCTAGAACTTAAAATATAATTTAAGGAAAAGTAATTTTGTTTAATTTTTTTCAGAAAAGAATAAACGGCAAGGAAACTAAAAAAAAAAAAAAAAAAAAAATGCCATAAAAAAAATAAAAAGGAAAAGGTAGAAATTTTTTTAGTCAGAAAGATTAAAAAAAAAAAAAAGAAGAAACCTAGTCCCCATGTGGCGGCTTACGCCTGTAATCCCAGCACTTTGGGAGGCTGAGGCAGGTGGATCACGAGGTCAGGAGTTCGAGACCAGCCTGGCCAATATGCTGAAACCTCATCTCTAATAAAAATACAAAAAAGACCAAGTCACTTAAAAGGGAAAGAAAATCAGATTATCTTTTCAACAGCAACAGTTTATGTCACGGGACTATATATAAGACACTGCTTTCTTTAGGTTGTTCCTTTTCTAGCTTTTTTGGTTGAGTGCAATTCATGTTTTCCATATTTATTGACAGAAGTATTTAATACTATACATTTTTTTCTGATAACTTCTTTAGCTTATCTCATGCATTCTGATATAATATTCTTACATTATTGTTATATTTTAAAAATTATATAACTTCAGTATATAGTTTTCCTTTTAACCAAGATGTACTAATATATTATTTCAAATGTCAACATGAAAGGGCTTTTTTTTTTTGACTCAGAGTCTCGCTCTGTCACCCAGGCTGCAATGCAGTGCATGATCTCAGCTCACTAAAACTTCTTCCTCCCAGGTTCAAGCAGTTCTCCTGCCTCAGGCTCCTGAATACCTGGGACTACAGGCGCCTGCCACTACACCCAGTTAAATTTTGTATTTTTAGTAGAGATGGGGTTTCGCTATGTTGGCCACGCTAGTCTACAACTTCCAGCCTCAAGTGATCTGCCCACCTCAGTCTCCTAAAGTGCTGGGATTACAGCCATAAGCCATCTTCTGGCATTTTTGCTGTTATTTTGTTTATAATTTATATTAATAATTTTAAAGCATTGTGATCAGAAAATGTTTTTTTATTTTTCTGTTTTTTGGAATTTATTAAGGTTTTTTTGGGGAACAAGATATGGCAAATTTTATAATGTTC
>NW_012101321.1:6093425-6094983 GCF_000951045.1 Mandrillus leucophaeus | reverse complement strand
AATGCATTGGAATTGGCTTTTACTTGCCATAATTCTCTGGACATTGAGTCAATTTTTATGTAAGCTATGAGACTTGTGTAGGGATTTTTTTGTTTGTTTATGGATTTCCAATTCTCCAGGACGATTTGTTGAATTGCATCTCTATTCAATTGCTTTTGCAACTTCGTAAAAAATTAGTTAGGCATATTTTCATGGGTCTATTACTGGATTCTCTCTTCTGTTTCATTGATCTGTGTCTGTTGTTCCACACAGTTTGATTACTGTAGCTATATAGTCTGTAAGTCTTGAAATCAGGAAGAGTGTTACTCCAATTTATTATTCTTTTCCAAAATTGTTTTATAATTTTAATTCCTTTGCTTTTCCTTAAAATTTTTAATAAAATCTTGGATATGGTTACAAAAATATATTGCTGAAATTTTGATAGAAATTGTGATTAAACCTGTTTATCAGTTTGTGGATAATTGATAACTTTACTATGTTGAGTATTCCAGTCCATGAACATGTTTGATTTTTTTCACCAGCATTATATAGTTTTCAGAGTAGAAGTACTTCACATGTTTTATTAGATTTACTCATATATATAATATGTGTATAAGATTTACATTTATTTATATATGTGTACGTATGTATGTATACATTATGCATATATATACACGTTCAGTTTTATTGAGATAAAATTCACATAGAATACAATTCACCCACTTAAAGTATAACATTCAGTGGTTTTTAATATATTCATAAAGTAGTTCAACCGTCACTTTAGTCAATTTTAGAATACTTTTAGTACTGCCAAAAGAAATCCTGTGTTGATTAGTAGTTGCTGCTCATTTCCTACCCACCCACTACCATGTCTAGGTAACCGCTAATGTGTTTTCTACCATTATAGAGTTACTTATTCTGGAAATTTCATATGCATGGAATTACAGAATAAAATGACTGGCTCTTTTCACTTAGCATAATACTTTCAAGGTTTATCTATTTTGTAACATGTATCAGTCTTTCATTTTATTGTATTGCCAAATGATATTTCATTGTATGGATATACCACATTTTATTTATTCATTCATTTAGTTGACAGACATTTGAGTTATTTCCCGCTTTTAAGCTATTATAAATAATGCTATTGTGAACAATGATGTACAGGTTTTTGTGTAAATATATATATATTTTTTTCTTTCCCTTGGGAGTAGAATTGCTGAATCATGTGGAAACTCTGTGTTTAACCTTTCGGAGAACTGACAGACTGTTTTCCAAAATGGATGCATTATTTTATATATTCCCACCAGTGATGAATGAGTTTCTAATTTCCCCATATTCTCACCAACACTTACTATCTATTAGATTTTAGCCAACATAGTGAGGATAAAGTAGTTCATTTTTGGGGGAGTAATTCAAAGTTATATTGTATTTTAAATTTCATTGTTTTGTATTCATTGTTAAACTATCAAAATAGAGTTGATTTTTATGTTTTTCTTATATCTTGTGCTCTCACTGAAACCATTTATTAGTTCCAGGAGGGTTTTTTGTTTGTTTATTGTTTTTGTAGATTCCTTATGAT
>NW_012101321.1:6088527-6091265 GCF_000951045.1 Mandrillus leucophaeus | reverse complement strand
TTAGTCAATTTTAGAATACTTTTAGTACTGCCAAAAGAAATCCTGTGTTGATTAGTAGTTGCTGCTCATTTCCTACCCACCCACTACCATGCCTAGGTAACCGCTAATGTATTTTCTACCATTATAGAGTTACTTATTCTGGAAATTTCATATGCATGGAATTACAGAATAAAATGACTGGCTCTTTTCACTTAGCATACTACTTTCAAGGTTTATCTATTTTGTAACATGTATCAGTCTTTCATTTTATTGTATTTCCAAATGATACTTCATTGTATGGATATACCACATTTTATTCATTCATTTAGTTGACAGACATTTGAGTTATTTCCCGCTTTTAAGCTATTATGAATAATGCTATTGTGAACAATGATGTACAGGTTTTTGTGTAAATATATATATTTTTTTCTTTCCCTTGGGAGTAGAATTGCTGAATCATGTGGAAACTCTGTGTTTAACCTTTCAGAGAACTGACAGACTGTTTTCCAAAATGAATGCATCATTTTATCTATTCCCACCAGTGATGAATGAGTTTCTAATTTCTCCATATTCTCACCAACACTTACTATCTATTAGATTTTAGCCAACGTAGTGAGGATAAAGTAGTTCATTTTGGGGGGAGTAATTCAAAGTTATATTGTATTTTAAATTTCATTGTTTTGTATTCATTGTTAAACTATCAAAATAGAGTTGATTTTTATGTTTTTCTTATATCTTGTGCTCTCACTGAAACCATTTATTAGTTCCAGGAGGGTTTTTTGTTTGTTTATTGTTTTTGTAGATTCCTTATGATTTTCTGCATAGAAAATTATATCATCTGTAAATAGGAACAGTTTAACTAATTTATTTCCAACCTGCATGACTTTTACAGCCTAGAAATGATGGCACTGTGTTGAATAAGATTGGTGAGAATGCACATTTTTGCCTTGTTCTGGACCTTAGAAAGCTTTCAGACTTTCACCATCGTGTGTAATGATAGCTACAGGTGTTTGCAGGTGTTCTTTTGCTTATAGAGAAAGTATTCTATCAATTTATATACCTCTGAGGGTTTTTATAATGAATAGATGTTGAATTTTGTCAAATGGTTTTCTTCACTGATTGATATGTGATTTTTCCTCTTTAGCCTCTTAGTATGGTGGATTACATTTATTTATTTTCTAAAACCAATAGCCTTGCATTCCTGGAATAAATTCCCCATGGTAATGGGATATAATTTTTTAAATTGCTGAACTCTATTTTCTAATGTTTTTTAAAGAATTATTGTGTCCATAACTATGAGGGATATTAATCTATTAATATTTTGTTTTATTTTCTTTTTATTAACTGTCTTTGTTTTGGCATCAAGATGATGGTAACTTCATAAAGCAAATTGGAAAATACTCATTTCTCTTCTGTTTTTCAAAAGAAGTTGTGTAGAATTGATGTTAATTCTTCCTTACGCCTTTGGAGAGATTTTGAATTATATATTCAATTTCCTTCATAAAGTCTATCTAAATTATTGATTTCATATTAGGTGAGTTGTGACATTTATATTTTTCAAGGAATTAAACCATTTCATCTGAGTTATCAAATATATGGGTGTGGAGTTAGTTGTGGTGTTCACTTATTATACTTTTAATATCTACAGAGTCTGTACTGATCGCCCCTGTTGCATTCCTTCTTTGGTGATACTGCTATAAGTTTTTTAATTTTAATTTTATTGATCTTTGCAAAAATTCAGTTCTTTGCTACATATATTTTCTCTTTTTTATTTTCAATGTCTATTTCTGCTTTATCTTTATTTTTTCCTTCCCTCTCCTTGCTTTGAGTTTATATTGCAACAATTCTTTTCAAGTTGCTGACATGAGAGATTAGATTATTAATTTGAGATGTGTTCTCTGTTCTTATATATGTATTTACTGCTACATATTTCTTTCCCAGTTTTTTTTTCTTTTTCTCATTATTTTTGATAAGTTTTGTTTTAATTTATATTCTGTTAAGCTTTTTTTATTTCCCTTGAAACTTCCTTCTTTATTCATTGATAAATTAGAAGTGTGTTGTTTAATTTACAGGAGTTTGGTGAGTTTCTTGTTATCTTTCTGTTATTAACATCTAGTTTGATTCCACTGTGGTTGGAGAATGCCCCCTATATTATTTCAATACTTTTAAATTCACTGAGGGTTTGTCTTATGGCCCAGAAAGTGCATTCTGCTGTGGTTGAGTAGAGTGCTCTATTAATAACAATTAGATCTTGCCGGTTGATGAGTTCATCTATATTAATAATTTTGTCGATTTTTCTATCAATTGTTAAGAGAGGATTTGTCTATTTCTCCTTTCAGTTTTATCAGTTTTTGTTTTACATATTTTGAAGCTCTGTTGTTCAGTTGCATATGCATTTAGGATTTCTATCTTGTCTTGATGGATTGATTTTTTTATCATTATATAATAACTCTTTCCCTCTCTAGTAATCTTTGTTCTAAAATCAATTTTACCTCATATTCATATGGCCACTTGTGCTTTCTTTTGATTAATGTTTGCATGATGTGTTTTCTTCATCTTTTTACTTTCAACCTGCCTATGTGCTTATAACTGAATGAATTTGTTATGAACAGAATATAGTCAAGTGGTATTTTTAATCCAATCTGTCAATCTCTGTCTTTTAATAGACATATTTAGACCATTTATAGTTAATGTAATTATTATTAGGGCCTAGCCTAAATCTGCCATTTTATTTTTTGTTTTCTGTTTATTCTCTTTGG
>NW_012101321.1:6084749-6087672 GCF_000951045.1 Mandrillus leucophaeus | reverse complement strand
TTCTTGTAGTTACACAGGTCCCTAAGGCTCTGTTTCTTTCTAAAAGTCTACTTTCTTTCTGCTTTTCAGATTGGGTAATTTCTACTCTCTTACAGTTCACTGAATATTTCCTCTGTCTCATCCATTCTGTTGTTGAGCCTATTAATTGTACTTTTTATTTTCGGTTGTTGTATTTTTTCATTTTGAAATTTCCATTTGATTCCCTTTTATATCTTATATTTATTTCTTAAGACTATTTTTCTTGCTAAGACTTTTTTTAAATTTTTCATGTGGCTCAAATATGTTTGTAATTACTTGTTGCATTTTTTATCACAGTTGCTTTGTCATCTCGATGTTGGCATCTAATGATTGTCTTCTTTATTCAGTTTGAGAAATTTATTGTCTGTAGGATGATGAACGACTTTGAACTTAAAAAAACCAGGCATTTTCCTATTATGTTCCAAGACCGTATATTACTAAGTCTTCTGTTTTAGCTGGCTTTCTCTAAAACTGCTCAGGAAGGGGAAGAAAAGGTGGGGCTGCCTCATTTCTTCAAAGCAAAGGTAGAAGTCTCTTAGATACCCACTCATCCTCAGTTGACACCTGACAGATATAATCCTCATTACTGTTTAGAAGCAGTCGTCTTCTCGGACACCACAGGGCCTTGTTACAAGAATGGCAGAATTAAACTCTTACTTGGCCTTTTCTGATATCACCCTAGAGGGGTTGATTGGTGCTTTTTCATAGTCTTGCAATGGTGAAACTCTAGCTTTCCACTCAGCCTTTGATTTTGTGATTGGAAGTGGGTCAACTGTTTACATGTTTAACTGGAGTCAACAAATTAATGTCGAAACATTTTTTGTCTTGCTGAGTTGTCCATTTCCTGGACTTCTGGCTAAAGAGATAGGGCTTTAGAGCGGTTTTTATTGTTTTTGTTGGTCTGCACTCATTGGCATTTTGGGGCTTCTGATTTTTCATATCCAAGTCTGAGATACATGAGACCCAAAAAAAGCCAACCACTCACATCACCCCTCACATCCCTAAGTTCTTAGCCAGACTGCCTTCTTCTTTTTCAATGGCTTCTATTGTCTATTTTACATATAAGGTCCAGGATTTTTAGTTAGTTAGTGCTTAGCTGGAAGAATAGGGAAAGGTACATCCAGAAGTGAAAGCTCCTTACATTTATTTCAAATATATTTATTTTAACTGACACATAAAAATTGTGTATAATTATCATGTACAACATGATGTTTTGAAATATGTACACATTGTGGAATGGCTAAGTTGAGCTAATGAACAAATGAATTACCACATATACTTTACACTTTTTGTAGTGAGAACACTGAAAACCTACTCTCAGTGACTTTCAAGAGTATAGTACATTATTACTAACTATGGTCAAAGTGTTGTACAAAGTGTTGTAGATCTCTCATATTTATTGCACCTAGCCAACTGAATATATTTATCCTATGACCAACATCTCTCCAGTCACTCTCCCAACTCTCAGTTCCTGGTAACCAAACTCACTGCTTCTATGCATTCAACTTTTTAAGATTCAACATATAAGTAAAATCATGTGGTATTTATCTTTCTGAACCTGGATTATTTCACTCAACATAATGTTCTCCAGGTTCATCCATTTTGTTACAAATAACAAAATTTGCTTTTTATGGCAAAATAGTATTCCACTGTATCTATACAGCACATTTTCCCTACTCATTTATTTGCTGATGAACACTTCGGTTGATTCTGTGTCATGTCTATTGTGAATAATGCTACAATAAACACGGGAGTATGAACATAGCAATTTATGTTCCTTTAGATGTATACCCAGTAGTGGGATTGCTGGATCATATGGCAAATCTATTTTTAATTTTTTGAGGAACTTGCATACTCTTTTTCCAGTCTGACTATACTAACTTACATTCCCACCAACAGTGTGCTAGGGTTCCCTTTTCTCCACATCCTCTTCAATACTTGTTAATCTTTTATCTTTTTAATAACAGCCATTCCAACAGGTGAAAGGTGATATCTCATTGTGGTTTTAACTTGCATTTTTCTGATAATTTGTGAGGTTGAACATCTTTTAATCTATCTGTTGAGTAGAAATGCCTATTTAGGTCCTTTTCCCATTTTTTAATCAGGTTATTTTTCTTACTATTGAGTTTTTTTAGTTTTTTATGTATTTTGAATATTCACCCCTTTTAAGATCTCTGGTTTGCAAATATTTTAACCCATTTCATAAGTTGCCTCTTCACTCTGTTGTTTGTTTCCTTGACTTGTAGAGGATTGTCAGTTTAATGTAATCCCAGTTGTCTATTGTTGCTTTTGCTGCCTGCTTTTGGGTTTATATCCAAAAAATTATTGCCCAGACCATTTCATAAACATTTTCCCCCATTTTTTCCTTGTCATTTTACAGTTTTAGGTCTTAGAACTAAGCCTATAATATACTTTGAGTTGAAATTTCTTTATAGTGTGAGATAAGGGTTTAATTTCATGCTTCTGCATGTAGATATTCATTTGTACCAACATGATTTATTTAACAGACTGCCTTTTCCCTATTGTGTGTTCTTAACATCTATGTCAAAAATCAATTGACTATAATAAATGTGTGGGTTTGCTGCTGGGCTATTTGTTTCCATTGGTCTATGTGTCTGTTTTTATGTCTGTACCATATTGTTTTGATTACTGTAGCTTTGTATATGAGGTCAGGTAGACTGATGCTTCCTGCTTTATTCTTTTTGTTCAAAATTGATTAGGCTATTTGGAGTCTCTTACTTCCACATGAATTTTAGGATTATTTTTTCCATTTCTGTAAAAAATGTCATTGAAATTATGATGAAGATTGCATTGAATCTGTAGATCACTTTGGGTAGTATAGAGATTTTCACAATATTAATTCCTCAATCTTCTTCTTAAAGGGGATATCTTTCCATTTCTTCAT
>NW_012101321.1:6080645-6082734 GCF_000951045.1 Mandrillus leucophaeus | reverse complement strand
TTTTTTTTTTTTTCTCTTTATTTTCTTTTTTCTCCCTTCCTGGGGGCTATTTAAACATTTTCTTGGAATCTATTTTGATTTACCTATACTGTTTTTGATAGTTCTTTTTTGTGGTCACTCTAGATGTTACATTTTAAATAGAGATATAGATAGATAGATATATAGATGCTAGACAGACAGACATATAGATAGAATCACAGAATTATACTCTACTCCCTATTGGTATCATCATCTTACCAGTTTGACTGAAACATACATAACTTAGTTCCTTTACCCCCCTCCATGTATAATTACCCTAAGTAATTTCTCTATGTACATTTAGAGCCACATCAATGTTATAATTTTTGCTTCAACTACATACATAATTTAGAAAATTCAAGAGGACAAGGAAAGCCTATTGTATTTACCCATGTTTTTTCTTACTGTGTTTTTCTTTCCTAATGTTCCAAGTTTTCTTCTTTTATCATATAATTTCTATTTAGAGAATTTCAATTATTTTAGAATACATCCACTAGTGACAAATTCCCATACTTTTTCTTCATCTGAGAATGTATTAATTTATTCGTTATTCCTGAAAGATATTTGTGTGGGGTATAGGATTCTGGCTGGCAGTTCTTTCATTTCAGCACCTCAAAAATATGCTACTTCCTTCTGGGTCCCATAGTTCCTGGTAAGAAATCAATTATTATTTGAATTGTTTTTCATCTATAGGTAAAGTGAAACTATGGTGCCCTAAAAAGTTTTTAGTTTATAAAAGTTTAATTATAATGTATCTTCGTGAGAATTTGTTTGGATTTATCCCATTCAGGATTCATTCAGCTTCTTAAATTTGTAGATTTGTCTCTTACCAAATTTGGGACATTTTCAGTCATTATTCTTCTGGCACTTTTTCAGCCCCATCCTTTTCCTCCTTTTCTTCCAGTACTCTAAACCCACAAATGTTAAATCTTTTCTTGTAGTTACACAGGTCCCTAAGGCTCTGTTTCTTTCTAAAAGTCTACTTTCTTTCTGCTTTTCAGATTGGGTAATTTCTACTCTCTTACAGTTCACTGAATATTTCCTCTGTCTCATCCATTCTGTTGTTGAGCCCATTAATTGTACTTTTTATTTTCGGTTGTTGTATTTTTTCATTTTGAAATTTCCATTTGATTCCCTTTTATAGCTTATATTTATTTCTTAAGACTATTTTTCTTGCTAAGACTTTTTTTAAATTTTTCATGTGGCTCAAATATGTTTGTAATTACTTGTTGCATTTTTTATCACAGTTGCTTTGTCATCTCGATGTTGGCATCTACTGATTGTCTTCTTTATTCAGTTTGAGAAATTTATTGTCTGTAGGATGATGAACGACTTTGAACTAAAAAAAAACAGGCATTTTCCTATTATGTTCCAAGACCGTATATTACTAAGTCTTCTGTTTTAGCTGGCTTTCTCTAAAACTGCTCAGGAAGGGGAAGAAAAGGTGGGGCTGCCTCATTTCTTCAAAGCAAAGGTAGAAGTCTCTTAGATATCCACTCATCCTCAGTTGACACCTGACATGATATAATCCTCATTACTGTTTAGAAGCAGTCGTCTTCTCTGACACCACAGGGCCTTGTTACAAGAATGGCAGAATTAAACTCTTACTTGGCCTTTTCTGATATCACCCTAGAGGGGTTGATTGGTGCTTTTTCATAGTCTTGCAATGGTGAAACTCTAGCTTTCCACTCAGCCTTTGATTTTGTGATTGGAAGTGGGTCAACTGTTTACATGTTTAACTGGAGTCAACAAATTAATGTCGAAACATTTTTTGTCTTGCTGAGTTGTCCATTTCCTGGACTTCTGGCTAAAGAGATAGGGCTTTAGAGCGGTTTTTATTGTTTTTGTTGGTCTGCACTCATTGGCATTTTGGGGCTTCTGATTTTTCATATCCAAGTCTGAGATACATGAGACCCAAAAAAAGCCAACCACTCACATCACCCCTCACATCCCTAAGTTCTTAGCCAGACTGCCTTCTTCTTTTTCAATGGCTTCTATTGTCTATTTTACATATAAGGTCCAGGATTTTTAGTTAGTTAGTGCTTAGCTGGAAGAATAGGGAAAGGTACAT
>NW_012101321.1:6067653-6078565 GCF_000951045.1 Mandrillus leucophaeus | reverse complement strand
TAATGGTGTTTTAGTGAAGTCTTTAGGACGTTCTATAAAACGATGTCATCTGTAAACAGGGACAATTTCACTTCTTCCTTCTCAATTTGGATGCCTTTTTTTTCTTGTATTTCATGCCTAATTGCTCTGGCTAGGACTTCCAGTACCATGTTGAATAGAAGCAGTGAGAGTAGGCTTCTTGGTCATATTCCTGATCTTTTAAAGAAAAAGTTTCCAACTTTTCACCATTGAATATGATGTTAGCTGTAGGCTTGTCATATATGGCCTTTTTTGTGTTGAGGTACATTCCTACTATACCTAGTTTGTTGGGTGTTTTTATCATAGAAGGATATTGAATTCTGTCAAATGTTTTTTATGTATCCATTGAGATGATCATATGGTTTTTGCCCTTTATTCCATGAATGTGATGTATCAAGTTTATTGATTTGCATATGTTGAACCATCCTTGCATCCCAGGGATAAATCCCACTTGATCATGGTGAATGATCCTGTTAATGTGTTGTTGAATTCAGTTTGCTAGTCTTTGTTTTAAGGTTTTTGGATGTATGTGTATCAGGAATATTGGTCTGCAGTTTTCTTTTCTTTTAGTGTCCTTCTCTGGCTGGGTAATGCTACCCATGTAAAATGAGTTTGTAGGTATTCCCTCTACTTCAATTTTGGGGAAGAGTTTGAGAAGGATCAGAGTTACTTCTTGCTTAAATACTTGGTATAATTCAGCAATAAAGCCATTAGATACTGAACATTTCTTCGACAGGAGACTTTTTAAATAGTTTTTGGGGAACAGGTGGTTTTTGGTTGTATGAATAAATTATTTAGTGATCATTTCTGAGATTTTGATGTATCTGTCACCCAGCAGTGTACACTGTACCCTATGTGTAGTCCTTTATCCCTCACCACTCTCCCTTCTTCCCTCTTGGTCCCCAGATTCCATTATATCATTCTTATGCCTTTGCATCCTCATAGTTTAGGTCACACTTATAAGTGAGAACATAAATTATTTGGGTTTTTTTAAATTAATGATTCAGTCTTGTTACTCATTCTTATTCTATTCAGATTTTCTGTTTCTTTATGATCCAGTCTTGACAGATTGTATGTATTTAGAAATTTATCCATTCTTTCTAGGCTACCAATTTTTGGTATATAATTGTTCATAGTCTCTTATGATCCTTTTGGATTTATTTGTATTTCTGTGGAATCAGTTGTAATGCTTCCTCTTTCATTTCTGATTTTATTTATGTCTAGCTACAGGTTTGTTGAATTTGCTTATTTTGTCAAAAATACCAACTCTCCACTTTTTGATCTTTTCTATTTTTTCTATTCTGTGTTTCCTTTATTTCTTCTTTGATCTTTATTATTTTCTTTCTTCTGCTAACTTTAGGCTTAATTTATTCTTCTTTTTCTAGTTCCTTACAATGAAATAATAGATTGCACTTGAGAACTTTCTTCTTTTTTGATGCAGATATTTGTTGCTATAAACTTCCCTCTTACAACCACTTTTGCAGCATCCCATAGACTTGGGTATGTTGTGTGCTCCTTTTTGTTTGTGTGAAGACATTTTCTAATTTCCCTTATAATTTCTTCTTTGATCCATTTGGGTTGTTCAGGAGTAAATAATGGAATTTTCTAAATTTCATTCTGTTCATTTCCTTCAGTGTTTTGAATATATCATCCCACTTTCATCTGGTCTGTAAGGTTTCAGCTGAGAGTGTCATACCATTGTGATTGGAAAAGATATTGGATATAATTTCAGTCTCTTAAAATTTATTAAGACTTGTTTTGTGGCTCAAAATGTAATATATCTGAAGAATCCTCCATGTGGCTTGAGAAAAATGTGTATTCTGCTGCTGTTGGATGCGATGTTCTGTATATGTCTGTTAAGTCCATTTGATCTAAAGTGCAGTTCAAGTCCAATGTATCCTTGTTGATTTTCTGTCTAGATGACTGGTCCACTGCTGAAGGTGACACATTAAAATGTCTTACTACTATGGTATTACAGTATATCTCACCCTTCAGATCTATAAATATTTGCTTCATACAATTAAGGAGCTTGGATATTGGGTGCATATATATTTACAGTTGTTACATCCAATTGATGAATTGACCCCTTTATCAATCTATAGTGACCTACTTTGTCTCTCTTTATAATTTTGTATTAACATCTATTTTTATCTGATATAAGTATAGCTAACTTTGCTCTCTTTTGGTTTCCATTTGTCTGGAATATCCTTTTTCATACCTTCACTTTTGGGCTATGTGTGTCTTTAAAGTTGAAGTGAATCTGTTATAAGCAGTATATAGCTGGGATTTTAAAAAATTTATTCAGCAGCTCTATTTGATTGGAGAATTTAATACATTTACTTTCAACATAATTATTGACAAGCAAGGGCTTACAGTCATTTTAATTGTTTTCTGGTTGTTTTGCAGATCCTTTGTTCCTTTCTTCCTTTCTTGCTGTCTTCCTTTGTGATTTGGTGATTTTTCTCTAGTGGTATGCTTCGAATTCTTATCATTTATCTTTTGTGTATCTACTGTAGGTTTTTGTTTTATTTTTACCACAAGGCCAATGTACATCTTACAATTATAATAGGTTCATTAAAGCTGTTAACAACTTAACTGATCACTTAAAAATCCTCAACATTTCTTTCTTAACCTCTCCACCAATTTTATGTGTTTGATGACACAATTTATATCATTTTATACTGTGTATCTCTTAACAGTTTTTGTAGCTGTTATTTTAAAATAATTTTGTCTTTTAACTTTTGTACTAAAGATATGTCATTTACACACTACCATTACAGTATTAGTGTATTCTGAATTTGACAATATACTTTTCATTCTGCTTGAAGAATTATCTTTAGCATTTCTTGTAAGGCAGGTCTGGTAGTAATGAATTCTCTTTGCTTTTGTCTGTCTGAGAAACCCTGTCTCTCCTTCATATCTGACAAACAGCTTTGCTGGGTTAATTATACCTGAGGAACAGTTGTGCTGGATAAATTATTATTGGTTGGTAGGTTTGTTTTGACTTTATTTTTCCTTCAGTGTTTTGAAAATACCATCCCACTCTCATCTGGTCTGTAAGTTTTCTGCTGAGAGGTCTACTGCTAGCCTTATTTGAACTCCCTGATAAGTGATAGGCTTTTTCTTCCCGCGCCCCCCGGCCCCCCACCGCCGCTTACTGCTTTAAGAATGACCTCTTTTATCTTTTATTTTTGACAGTTTAATCATAACTTTTCTTGGTGTAGTCTTGTTAGGGTTGTATCTAATTGGAGAACTTTGACTTTGCTGTGCCTGGATAGTTATATATTTCCCCAGATTTCGAGAAATTTCTGCAATTGTTTCTTTAAGTTTTCTGGTCCAATGTTTCTCTTTTCCTTGAAGTCCTATAGTCTGAATATTTGTTTGTTAGATGCTGTCCCATATGTCTCATTAGTTTCGTTTATTCCTTTTTTTTCTCTTCTGGTCCCATATTTTCAAATAACCTGTCTCTAAATTCATGGATTCTTTCTTCTGCTTGATCAGGTCAGCTATTGACATTCTCTAATGCATTTTTCTTTTCATTTATTATAATTGTCAGCTCTAGAATTCATTATATATGCATATATTATGTTATATATGTTATAACATTTGTGTGTGTGTGTATATATAATTTCAATATCTCCATTAAATTTTTCATTTTGGTTCTCTGTTTTCCTGATTTCATTGATTTACTTCTCTGTATTTTCTTGAAGTTCACTGGGCTTCCTTAAAACAATTATTTTGAATTGTCAGGCAATTCATAAGTCTCCATTTCTTCAGAGCCAGTTACTCTGAAGAAGTAAGGGCTTTATTTTGTTCCTTTGATGGTGTCATGTTTCCCTGATTATATTTCATCCTTGTGGCTGCGTTGATGCCTGCACATTTGAAGCAGTGACTTATTTTAGTTTTTACAGATTGGCTTTGTGTGGGAATGCCCTTTACCAGTCAGCCCCTGCAGGGATTTTTCAGCAGGACATCTGGCCTGGTCTGTAGGCTGACTTACTGCTGGAGTCCTCAGGCAGGCTGGCCTGGTCTCTGGATCAGCTGGTACCTGAGTCCACAGGGTTGGGTTTGGAGCCTCTGTTCACTGATGTAGACCTGTTGTTTAGGTTTGTGGCAGGGTGAGAGGGGGTGTATGTCTGTAGCCTGGTTCTGCCACAGTGGGCCTGGAGCCTGTATATGTGGTTGCTGACTTGAAGCCTTGATTCACATTGCTGACCTGGCACTGGGGTAATCTTTGAGTTTGAGTCTGCAGAAGCTGACCAGATCTTGGGATAGGCCTGGCGCCTAGGTCCACTGGGGTCAACCTGGAGCCTGAGTCCATGGAGATGTGCCTAGGTCCTGGGTCCATGGGGTTGACCTGGAGACAGGATCTTCAGGGATGGTCCTGGAACCACAGGGGCCAGTCTGGCACTAAAGTCTACTGAAGTTGCCCTAGACCTTGGGTCTCCTGAAGAGGCCTGAACCCAGGGTCCACTGAAGCCTGAGGCCACTAGGACTACCTTGGATCCTCAGGCCAGCTTGGTGCTGAGGCAGGCATAAAATCTGGGTATGCAGGGGCTGGTCTAAAGCCTAGGATTGTGTGTACTGGCCTGGTACCTGAAGCCATGGAGGCTGGGATTTTGGGTCCTAGGAGGTCCTAGTTAGCCCAGAGCTAAACAGTAGGAGGTTCCTCAAAAAATAAAAAGATCCAGTAATCTGACTACTCCTTATACATCCAAAGGAAATGAAATGTCAGGCTCTCCAAGAGATACCTGCATTCTCATGTTAATTTGTGCATTATTTACAACAGTCCCAAAGTATGGAAATGATGAATGAATAAAGGAAAATGTAGGGGCTACACACACACCCCACACAATGGAATATTATTCAGCCTTAAAAACAGGGAATCTAAAATAGTTGAAGTCATAGAAACAGAGAATAGAATAGTGTTTGCCAAGGGTGAGGGGAGAGAAAAATGGGGAGATGTTGGTTAGGGGGTACAAAGTTTCAATTATACTGGAAGAATATGTTGTGGAGATCGAATGTACAATAACATGAGTATAATTAACAATAGTTTATTATATATTTGAAATTTGCCAAGAGGGGAGATATTAAGTATTTTTGTCACATGCACACATACAAATTTTTAAGTGGTAACTATCTAAAGTGATCACTATGTTAACTAGTGTCTGCTGATTATTTTACAATGTATGTGTATATTAAATCATCAAATTGTATAGCTTAAATCTTTGTGTAAAATATATGTCAATAAAAAAACTTTAAGTGTACACATTCTCTTACCTTTGGTCAGTCTTTTTCAAGTCAAGGAAGCTATATTCCTAGAAATTTTCTCTTAATAAAAAGGCAACCAAGGCTTCCAGCCTGCAAGCTGAGAGATCAGACACTGATATTCAGAATTCAACCAAGATGCAATTATACCTTAGCTCAAGTTTGAAATAGCCATTAGTTTCTCTCATGTTATTATCCTAGACATTATCTACCATTTAACTATGTATTATTATCCATTCAGATTATTTATAAAAATATTAACTTAGACACCTATCAGAAATAAATCTTCAGATGTCACAATATCAATGTTTCTTTCTCCAGAAAAATGCCTACATATCTCTGCTCTTCATTTCTTGATTGCAAACAAGGACTTTATGGAAAGGGGGAACTCCTCAATTACTAATGATTTAATTCTCTTTCTTACTAAGCTTTATGAGAATTTTTGAAATACTAAATAAATTATGTTCCCTTGTTTGTCTTTATTCTCAGGCTTATTTGGCCTCTTTGAGGAATACAATAGAAATTACTCTGTCAGTAAGTCTTAGTTCTTGTTTTAATTTTAGTTATGATGAGAGATTTCTTATATGCATTAATGTTGACCTAATGGGAGATTTTTGGTGGAGGAGGTGCTTTTAAATTTTTTTGAATGCATTAAGTGAAATGAAAGCATCTATAATTTTCAAAAGCAAAACCTCAAAGAAACACAGTCATCTGATAATAAAAGCAATGAAATTGAAAGGAAAATATTGGCGAACATAATCTAACAGACCCCTAGCTAGCAAGGTTCATAAACCCAGTTAGATAATCTTTCCCTACTCCCATTAAGTCATTGCCAAACCACTGCAATCAGATTTGAGTATCACTAATAGCAAATTGCTGGAAATTGAACCAGATGCTCCAAAGCTTTCATGATTATTCACCAAATAGCCAGAGACTAAAAGCACTAGCTAGGATCAATATGGGCCAAAAAGTTGTAATCAGTAACTTGAGCCATCTGGCCAGGCTCTGCCTTCTTTTAGGTCATAGCTTGGCAACTTCGTTAGCATTAAGCTTTGAGTTACAATTTTTAAATAATGTGGAACATGTTATTTCTGTCATGAACAAAACAAGTGATAGCTGGAGATATAAATGCTACTTTTGCTACATGCCATTATATGTTGAGATTAAGACACATGGGGCATTTATATACTTGACTTAAACATGACTTGCTACATAAACTTTATAACCAATCTCGTCTTCAGACCTGCCAGTTGAAGATAAGAGTCCCCTCTAACCCCAAAATACACACTGTTCTGAAGATTTATGAAAACTAGTATCATCCAACAGCAATAATAATAATTTATTTGTACAGGGCTTTATGGTTTTCATTGCTCTTTTGTCTACATAATTTCAACAGTTTGAAATAGTGGTTTAAATTTTCTCCTTCAATACCTCTATTTTTGCTACTCAAAGTCTGTACCTGCATCAACACCAATGGGATAACCTGGAAATTTGTTAGAAATGCAGAGTATCAGCCTTACCCTAGACCTACTAAAAAAGAATATGTGTTGTAACAACATCCCTAGGTGATTCATACACATTAAATTTTTGCATGTATCAGAATCATCTAGAGTATTTGTTAAAACATGCTTTTTGTGTCTCACCAGGAATTCACTAGATCTGGAGTGGAAAAAACAATTTGTATTTCCAACAAGTTCTCCATCATGTCCATGCTAATGGTCTGGAGACCACAGTTTAAGAACTACCATCCTTGCCTAGAGGATGTTATGTTTTTTCCCTAGTTTGGCAACAGATTATTCATATTTCAAGCAAGATAATGCAGAGCAATAAGTTTAGGCACATTCCATTGATTAGCCACTAACTTGATTAAAATTATGATTGGCCAACGCAGAACATACACATTGCAAGAGGCTGCCCAACTCACCAGGATTCTTCCAATCACAGCAGCTATGCTCCCTGTCCAATCTCCTGACAATATGGATGGTTAGAACCAAAGTAAATACAACACACCCTGTCTGGTCCAATCAAATTCTCTCATCTGGAATTTGAAATTCTGAATAAAGACAAGGTCTCTAATTTCTGCCTTTCCCCAGGCTCAGTGGTTCAGTTCTTCCACCAATCCTGTACGCTACCAATATTCTTCCAATAATTTATTATTTTAGCAAGTTTACAGAATTAGTAGAAATGCTTTTCATCATTTTTTAAATAATTATTTCTTCCAAGAATCCTTTTTTGCTTCAGTCTACCAATGTTTGAATAAAGGAGTCATAAGAGAGTGCCAGACAGTATAAATAATGAAAACAGGCACTTCTTTTGCAACTCCAATGGCCATTATGCTTGTTCCCTATTGTTTATTGTCTGTTGAATCAAGATTGCATACCCTTGATTCAGCTGAGCCCAGTGCTCACATGTCTGCCCTTGTGTGGGTAGAGATGTCATAACCATGCTGAAAACATACGCTTGACGAGTGGGGAGAAGCCATATGAAAATCAGCAGGGAAGGGGAAGAGTGGGACATGCCAGGAGCAGGAAAAAGAACGCCTTGCTCCGGCAGCTGTCATGAGGCACTCTCCATTTTCTAGAACATGCCGAGACTCCATTTCTGACATAAATTTTCAGTGCTTGGGAAAGACATTTTACCCTGAGCAGGAACTCAGTACATGAAACTGCATCAGTAGTTGAACTTAGTCTCTGGGGAACCACCAGACTCTATGTAGGATTCTTGAAGGCAAGATTGGTCTGATTCACCAATCAGAACTACTGCCATCATGACTATCAAAGGTTTCCATGCTTGGACCACCACCATTGGTCTGATTCACCAATCAGACCTACCACTATCACCACCATCAAAGGTTTCCATGCTTAATCTCTCCAACTTTTCATAAGTTAATGTCCTCTTGGTGAACAAGATGTTAAGAAACAATAAGCTCCATGTCTCTAATTAGCACCACATTGAAGTATATCATTAGCTTTAAATTAAATCCTTTAACTAGTTGTTTCTTTTTCTAATGGTTAAAAACATTCTGAACCAGTCAAGGCGGGAAACGACAAATAAATTCATGGAGCAATGCATCTGCATGGAGACCAAAGGGGCAACCAAGCAAAAGGGGACAGGAAACAGGCCTGTTGGCCTTAAATCCCAAGGTAGACCCTTCTTCCTTCCCTCCCCTCACAGGCTCACAGACTTTCATGGAGAAACAGGATAACCAGATGAATTTGCAGCAGAGATGGTGACAGGACGTTGCAGGCCTGTTGCTCATGGGCCTCACAACATCTCTCATTCTCCAGTCAGCCCAGAACTGTCAAAGTACTGTCCTCCTGGTCTTCCTCAAACAGAGGGCAGCAGGGGCGGCCCCCACTTCCCAGAGTCTGAAGAGTATCCAAGCTTCACCTCGGGGTCAGAATAAAAATGACCTGTAGCAAGGAACTGTTACGTCCATATAGTAACCAAATAATTCAGGAGGAGAAGACAGGAGCCTCTCAAGGTTGCGTTTTGAAGAAGTATGTTGCCATCTGCTTACCAGATGTAAAGACTTAAGAATAAACACAAAGTAGATGAGAACTATAAGAAAAAGTAACCCAGATGTTAGCTGAGGCTTCTCTGGCCCTCAGAGAACAAGGTATGATTGATTCAAACCTCCATTTTCATGTTCTGTGCAGGCCCAAATCCTTCTTCAAGATAACTATAAATTCCACTGAAGGAAGGCGAGAGGTGTAGGGACTGATAGGTTACAGATCACCTCTGGCTACAGCCTACTCCTTCTTCAGTCTGCTGATCAGCTCAACATCTTACAGGAGCTGCCTCTGCTCTGAGTCACATCAGCCCCATGGCAAACTCAGCGTCTGTCTTAATCTCCTCACACAGGCACATGCACATTCTCTGTCTCTGTCTCTCTCTCACACATACACATACACATACACATACACACTTTACAAGGAAATGGGTAAATCTGGTGTTATTTTAAGATTTGTCCAGATACGGAGAGGGGATTTTTTAAAGATTTATGGAGACCTCTCTCCCAGATGCATTTCAATAATTGCCTTGTTGTTTATCTGACCCCTCAGCCTCAGGTCATCTTGCTCACTCCACTTCTCTTCCTCCTTCTGTCTCTTCATTTCTTCTTTCTCAAGAGCAGAAATATATTCCTGTTATTGCCTCATGCAAAGCAGTTTGACTGTCTCTTTTGCTGTCTTGGCTCCTGGCCTCACCATGTCCTCAGGATTTCAACTTCAGGGCAGCAGTTCTTGGTGTTGTCTAGAGAACAGCAGCATCAGCATGACCTGGGAACTTGGCAGTGCAAATTCTCGGGTTTCACCACAGACCTACTAGATCAATAACTCTAGGGGTGGGCTCAGAAATCTGTCTTAACCAGACTTCCGAGTGATTCTGATGTATTAAAGTTTGAGAACTATTGCTTTAAAGAATAACAGTTAAGCAACTGATAGAAGAAGAGCTGCCAATAAAGAAATGGAGAATGTTTCCACCGCAAAACACTGCTTTCAGTGGCGGTGGAAAGGCTGGGAGGGCGGAGGCCACCACTACCACCCCTGTAATCTCTTACTACTTTTCTAATGTAGAATCTCAGTACAAATGCCCTGTCTCCCAGTTCCCACTAGATTGCCATACTTTTCCAACAAGCACCTTTATAAAATAGTCTGAAGCTGCCAGTAATTGCTCTAGTGATGCTTTAGCTGTTACATAAAAGTGTGATATAAGAGTCGAAGAATATATTTATAATCAGAAAATCGTTATTAAAGATAGATACAAAATAGGGATAGGTAGTTGAGCACAACTGTGGGGACCAAGGCAATGAGCGATTAATTCTGGTTTACGTTTATATTATAAATCAAAATCTCTTCTTTATTTTGTATAACTGAATTGGAGCATTGAGCAAATAATATATGCAAAAGATATGCCAGCTGCTCTGAAATTCTAACAATAAATCATTACGGAAGCTGGGTATTGGCTAAGGTTTTGTTTGTTGGTTTGTTTGTTGTTTTTGCTTTTCATGGTACATAGTTTTAGGGGTGCTTCTATACGTGATCAAGGTCTGTCATTGGAAACAAACTTCACAAAAGGTATCACACAGTCAACACCTCAGTATGGGGAAAAAAGGCAAAGGAATGTGTGGGAGGGAAAAATGGAGAAATAGAAGGGCCTATGCCCTAGATTCTTCTAACTGCAGTTAGAAAAAACAAGAACAAGCATCTGCACCAGTTTAGGCAATTCATGATCTGTCTCTTGGCCTGATATTAACTGCTTTATGTCCAAAACTCTGTTGTAATTGTAAAAGCAAAAGTAGTCTGTAGGATTTTTTTCAATAAAGTTAAAAATATTCTCCTGATTTTCTAGTATATTTTACATGCCTTCCTACATAGTTGATATTTTGATTAGTTATATATTGTTGCATAACAAAGTACTGCAAAATACAGTGGCTTAAGACAACAAACACATATTATCGTATGTTGTTTCTGGGGTGAGAAATCCAAGAGCAGCTTACCTGGGTTTTTATGTCTCTGGTTCTCTCATAAGGTTATCATAAAGATGTCAAAGCTGTATCAAAAAAGCTTGACTGAGCACTTTGTAGGCCAAGGCAGGCAGATCACCTGAGGTCAGGAGTTCGAGA
>NW_012101321.1:6065442-6067040 GCF_000951045.1 Mandrillus leucophaeus | reverse complement strand
GAAAGAAAGAAAGAAAGAAAGAAAGAAAGAAAGAAAGAAAGAAAGAAAGAAAGAAAGAAAGAAAGAAAGAAAGAAAGAAAGAAAGAAAGAAGCAAGCTTGACTGAGGCTGGAGGATGATTCACTTCCAGAATGGCTTACTCTTGTGACTGTTTTTGCAGGAAGCTCAGTTTCTCACCACATGGGCCTCTCCACAAGGCTGCTCACAAAATGGCAGCCAGTTTCCACTAGAGTGTGAATTCCAAGAGAGAAAGAGTGGTGTCCTGTAAGCCTAGTCTCTGAAGTTGCATACCATCACTCCCACTTTATTCTGTTTGGCACTAAGTACAGCCTAGACTCCCTAGGATGGGAATTAGGCTCCACCTCATTGAGTAGTATCAGAGAATTTTATCTACACCATCTGATATGTAAAACAAGTTGGCAAGGTAAGGCTGGGCACGGTGGCTCAAGCCTGTAATACTAGCACTTTGGGAGGCTGAGGCAGGCAGATCACTTGAGGTGAGGAGTTCAAGACTAGCCTGGCCAAAATGGTGAAACTCCATCTCTACTAAAAATACAAAAATTAGCTGGGTATGGTGGCTTGCACCTGTAGTCCCAGATACTTCGGAGGCTGAGGCAGGAGCATCGCTTGAACCCGGGAGATGGAGGTTGCAGTGAGCTAAGATCAGCCACTGCACTCCAGCCTGGGGTGACAGAGCAAGACTCTGTCTCAAACAGAAAAAAAAAAAAAAAAATGGAGAGGTATAAATGGATCTAAAAGGAAATAAAGTTTCCATGCTTCACACAAAGTGGAAAATGTTGATACTAGTGATCACATAAGTCACATTAAAATACTAAATGTGAGGGGGTGGAGCAAGATGGCCGAATAGGAACAGCTCCAGTCTTCAGCTCCCAGCGAGCGACACAGAAGACAGGTGATTTCTGCATTATCAACTGAGGTACTGGGTTCATCTCACTGGGGAGTGCCGGACAATTGGTGCTGGTCAGCTGTTGCAGCCCGACCAGTGAGATCTGAAGCAGGGGGAGGCATCGCCTCAGCTGGGAAGTGCAAGGGGGAAGGGAATCCCTTTTCCTACCCAGAGGAACTGAGACACACAACACCTGGAAAATCAGGTAACTCCCACCCCAATACTGCGCTTTAAGCAAATGGGCACACCAGGAGATTATATCCCACACCTGGCCAGGAGGGTCCCATGCCCACGGAGCCTTCCTCATTGCTAGCACAGCAGTCTGCGATCTAACCGCAAGGCAGCAGCGAGGCTGGGGGAGGGGCACCCGCCATTGCTGAGGCTTAAGTAGGTAAACAAAGCCCTGGGAAGATCGAACTGGGTGGAGCTCCCAGCAGTTCAAGGAGGCCTGCCAGTCTCTGTAGACTCCACCTCTGGGGACAGGGACAGGGCACAGCTAAACAACAACAACAACAAAAAGCAGCAGAAACCTCTGCAGACACAAGTGACTCTGTCTGACAGCTTTGAAGAGAGCGGAGGATCTCCCAACAGGGAGGCTGAGATCTGAGAACGGACAGACTGCCTGCTCAAGTGGGTCCCTGACCCCTGAGTAGCCTAACTGGGAGATATCCTCCACTAGGGGCAGACTGACA
>NW_012101321.1:6064413-6064751 GCF_000951045.1 Mandrillus leucophaeus | reverse complement strand
CTTCAGTCCATCAAACTTCTCAGAGCTAAAGGAGGAATTACGTACCCAGTGCAAAGAAACTAAAAATCTTGAAAAAAAGAGTGGAAGAATTGATAACCAGAATAATTAATGCAGAGAAGGCCATAACAAATGGACAGAGATGAAAACCATGACACGAGAAATACATGACAAATGCACAAGCTTCAGTAAACGACTCGATCAACTGGAAGAAAGAGTATCAGCGATTGAGGAACAAATGAATGAAATGAAGCGAGAAGAGAAATCTAAAGAAAAAAGAAGCAAAAGAAATGAATACAACCTGGAAGAAGTATGGGATTATGTGAAAAGACCAAATCTAC
>NW_012101321.1:5998987-6063294 GCF_000951045.1 Mandrillus leucophaeus | reverse complement strand
GGAACTGAACAATGAGATCACTTGGACTTGGGAAGGGGAACATCACACACCGGGGCCTATCACGGGGAGGGGGGAGGGGGGAGGGATTGCATTGGGAGTTATACCTGATGTAAATGACGAGTTGATGGGTGTTGACGAGTTGATGGGTGCAGCCCACCAACATGGCACAAGTATACATATGTAACAAACCTGCATGTTATGCACATGTACCCTAAAACTTAAAGTATAATAAAAAAAATAAAAATAAAATAAAATACTAAATGTTGATACTAATGATTACATGATAAATCACATTAAAATTAAAATACAAAACCACAAAGAAAACTACTAAAAGAGAGACACTCAAGAACAATATAAATAACTCAAGACGGAATCTCAAAAAATGTTAAGCGACTCTTAGAAAAGCAAAAAAATAGAAAAGAATAAACAACAGAAAACAAATAATTAAATTACAGACTCCCGATCTAACAATAGGAATGGTCTAATTACACCATTTTTTAAAGGCAGAAATTAGCAAAGTATATTAAATACACACACACACCCCCCCTACCTACATGCTACTTACAAGAAACTCACTTCAAATTCAATAATAAAACTAAACATGCAATTACCGTATGACCCAGCAATTGCACTATTGAGCATTTATCCCAAAGAAATGAAAATGTATGTTCACAACAAAACCTATACAAAAATATTCTTAGCAGTTATATTTAAAAAGTGAAAAACTGGGGGAAAAAAACAGATACCTTTCAATAAGTGTATGGTAAAACAAACAGTGGTACATTCATACCATTGACTATTACTCTACATACAATACAAAAGGAGCAAACTATTGAAGCACACAACTTGGATGAATTTCAAGGAAATGCTAAGTTAAAACAAAAAAAAAAAACAATTCCAAAACGTTGCAGGCTGTATGATTCCATTCTCATAACATGCTTGAAATGACAAAATTTTAGAAATAAAGAACAGACGTGGTTGCATGGAGTTAGAGATGGGAGTGAGGCTAGGAGGGAGGTGGGCATGGTTAAGGAAAAGCATGCAGCAACATGAGGGATCCCTGTGGCAATCTAACTGATCTGTATCTTTAATGTTGTGTTGGTAGTAGCATGTAGATAAATCTGCATGTGATAAAATATCACTATATGCACTGCATACAACATAGCGTATACACTATATAGTGATAAAATATCACTGTATACACACACAAATAAGTGCAAGTAAAACTGAGGAAATCTGAATAAAATTGGTGCATTTTATCAATGTCAACATCTGTGTTTTTAATCCACCTGTGATACTGTACTATTGTAAGATGTTACCATTGGGGAAAACTAGGTAAAATGTATTAAGTAAGTGAATCTCTGCATAGCATTTCTATAATTCCATGTGAATCTACAATTATCTCAAAAGTTTAAAAATTTAATTTAAAAAATATATCTTTATATGTCTTTATAGTCAAATGTAAAGTCTGCAATAACACTCTTCCTGAATGCTTAACTAATATTTCCACCCCGGCAGCTCACAATCATGTCAGCTAGAAGATCTTAACAAAAATGCAATTTTGGAATATCAGACTCCATTCCAGTAGAAAATGTGATTACAAATACCTGAAGGAACCATGTGATAAATAAAGATTTATGATTTCCAAACTAATGAAAAGTATTACCCTAGCCTGGATCTCTGCCAGGAAATACAAGATAAGCAAAAGTCTGCATACTACTAGAAAGTCAAATATGTTACCTTTTAAGGAACCAAACATCACAAGAAAATTAGAACGGCTTGTTTAAAACCAGAATACGCATTCAAGTGTACATAAGACCTGCTAGTTTAACAGATTTTTCAAACAGTCACTTGAAGCTACTTCTGTCTTCAGTCTATACAGGAATGCATATGTGTTTATGTATCTATCAGATTGTCTGTCTGTCCTGTGGTGTGGTGGTGTTCCTATTTCTAGTTCTTCTATATCAACAAGCTTGGCTACTTTATTAGTAATTCGGCCTTTAATTCATCTGGAGTTCAACAGTAACTCAAGTTTTCCTTGAGGAACTTAAAATAATGTATTCTCTTTCTGGTAAATGCCAGATATTCTGATTTTTTATTTGCTATGGCCAATATTCAGGAGTTTGAGATATAATTTTTTCAAATAGTAGCTTGATTGTAACTTGCCTTTACAACTTGATATTTATGAAAAGTAAATGTAAAGTTCATTTTGTTAACATTTGCATAATTCAGACTGATGGAAGTTATCTTATAAACTTGTTATTTCTTTTCCAGATTATTGCCAGAACTTTTAAGAAATGCTTATTTTTGGGAGGTGGCTGGCAAGATGACCGAAGAAGAACAGCTCCAGTCTGCAGCTCCCAGCGAGATCAACACAGAAGACGAGTGATTTCTGCATTTCCAACTGAGGTACCCAGCTCATCTCATTGGAACTGGTTCGACAGTGGGTGCAGCCCACAGAGGGCAAGCTGAAGCAGGGTGGGGTGGTGCCTCACCGGGGAAGGGCAAGGGGCCAGGAACTCCCTCCCTTAGCAAAGGGAAGCTGTGATGGACTGTGCCATGAGGGACGGTGCTCTCTGACCCAGATACTATGCTTTTCCCACGGTCTTTGCAACCCACAGACCAGGAGATTCCCTTGGGTGCCTATACCACAAGGGCCCTGGGTTTCAAGCACAAAACTGCGTGGCCATTTGGGCAGACACTGACCTAGCTGTAGGAGTTTCTTTTCATACACCAGTGGTGCCTGGAATGCCAGTGAGAGAGAACCATTCACTACCCTGGAAAGGGGGCTGAAGCCAGGGAGCCAAGTGGTTTAGCTCGGTGGATCCCACCCCTACAGAGCCCAACACTGGCTTGAAATTCTCACTGCCAACACAGCAGTCTGAAATAGACCTGGAATGCTCTAGCTTGGTGGGGGGACGGGCATCCGCCATTACTGAGGCTTGAGTAGGCAGTTTTCCCCTCACAGTGTAAACAAAGTCATCAGGAAGTTCAAACTGGGTGGAGCCCACCACAGCTCAGCAAAGCCACTATAGCCAGACTGCCTCTCTAGATTCCTCCTCTCTGGGCAGGACATCTCTGAAAGAAAGGAAGCAGCCACAGTCAGGGGCTTATAGATAAAACTTCCATCTCCCTGGGACAGAGCATCTCGGGGAAGGGACAGCTACGAGCACAGCTTCAGCAGATTTAAATGTTCCTGCCTGCCAGTTCTGAAGAGAGCAGAGGATTTCCCAGCACAGCGCTCAAGCTCTGCCAAGGGATGAGTTGCCTCCTCAAGTGGGTCCCAGACCCCCATGCCTCCTCACAAGGAGACACCTCCCAGGAGGGGTCGATAGACACCTCATACAGGAGAGCTATGGCTGGCATCTAGCGGGTGCCCCTCTACGATGAAGCTTCCAGAAGAAGGAACAGGAAGCAATCTTTGCTGTTCTGCAGCCTCTGCTGGTGATACCCAGGCAAACAGGGTCTGGAGTGGACCTCTAGCAAACTCCAGCAGACCTGCAGCAGCAGGGCCTGACTGGTAGAAGGAAAAGTAACAAACAGAAAGGAATAGCATCAACATCAACAAAAGGACATCCACACAAAACCCCATTCAAAGGTCACCAACATCAAAGACCAAAGGTAGATAAATCCATGAAGATGAGGAAAAACCAGTGCAAAAAGGCTGAAAATTTCAAAAACCAGAATGCCTCTTCTCCTTCAAAGGATCACAACTCCTCGCCAGCAAGGAAACAAAACTGGATGGAGAATGAGTTTGACGAACTGACAGAAGTAGGCTTCAGAAGGTAGGTAATAACAAACTCCTTTGAGCTAAAGGAACATGTTCTAACCCAATGCAAAGAAGCTAAGAACTTTGAAAAAAAGGTTAAAGGAATTGCTAATTAGAATAAGCAGTTTAGAGAAGAACGTAAATGACCTGATGGAGCTGAAAAACACAGCACAAGAACTTCATAAAGCATATACAAGTATCAATAGCCAAATCGAACAAGTGGAAGAAAGGATATCAGAAATTGAAGATCAACTTAATGAAATAAAATGTGAAGACAAGATTAGAGAAAAAAGAATGAAAAGTAATGAACAAAGCCTCCAAGAAATACAGGACTATGTGAAAAGACCAAATCTACATTCGATTGGTGTACCCGAGTGATGGGGAAAATGAAACCAAGTTGGAAAACAATCTACAGGATATTATCCAGGAGAACTTCCTCAATCTATTAAGATAGGCCAACATTCAAATTCAGGAAATCCACATAGATACTCCTTGAGAAGAGCAACCCCAAGACACATAATCATCAGATTCACCAAGGTTGAAATGAAGGAAAAAATGTTAAGAGCAGCCAGAGAGAAACGCTGGGTTACCCACAAAGGGAAGCCATCAGACTAACAGCGGATCTCTCTCTATATAAGCCAGAAGAGAGTGTGGACCAATATTCAACATTATTAAAGAAAAGAATTTTCCACCCAGAATTGCATATCCAGCCAAACTAAGTTTTATAAGTGAAGGACAAACAAAATCCTTTACAGACAAGAAAATGCTGAGAGAGTTTGTCACCACCAGGACTGTCTTACAAGAGCTCCTGAAAGAAGCACTAAATATGGAAAGGAAAAACCAGTACCAACCACTGCAAAAACATACCACATTGTAAAGACCATTGACACTATGAAGAAACGACATTAAGTAATGCGCAAAATAACCAGCTAGCATCATAATGACAGCATTAAATTCACACATAATAATATTAATCTTAAATGTAAATGGGCTAAATGCCCCAACTAAAAGACAGAGACTGGCAAATTGGATAAAGATTCAAAACTCATCGGTGTGCTGTATTCAGGAGACCCTTCTCATGTGCAAAGACACACACAGGCTCAAAATAAAGAGATGAAGGAAGATTTACCAAGCAAATGGAAAGCAAAAAAAAGCACGGGATGCAATCCTAGTCTCTGATAAAACAGACTTTAAACCAACAAAGATCAAAAAAGACAAAGAAGGACATTACATAATGGCAAAGGGATCAATGCAACAAGAAGAGCTAACTATCCTAAATATATATGCACCCCATACAGGAGCACTGAGATTCATAAAGCAAGTTCTTAGAGACCTACAAAGAGACTTAGACTCCCACACAATAATAGTGGGAGACTTTAACTCCACACTGTCAAAATTAGACAGATAATGAGACAGAAAATTAACAAGGATATTCAGGACTTCAACTCAGCTCTGGACGAAGCAGACCTAATAGACATCTACAGAACTCTCCATGTCAAATCAACTCTCCACCTCAAGTATACATTCTTCTCAGCACCATATCGCACTTATTCTAAAATTGACCACATAATTGGAAGTAAAACACTTCTCGGCAAATGCAAAAGAACAGAAACCATAACAGACAGTCTCTCAGACCACAGTGCAATCAAATTAGAACTCAGGATTAAGAAACTCACTCAAAACCACACAAGTATATGGAAACTGAACAACTGCTCCTGAATGACTACTGGGTAAATAACGAAATTAAGGCAGAAACAAATAAGTTCTTTGAATGAGAGTTCAATGAGAACAAAGACACAACGTACCAGAATCTCTGGGCCACAGCTAAAGCAGTGTTTAGAGGGAAATTTATAGCACTAAATGTCCACAGCAGAAAGTGGGAAAGATCTAAAATCGACACCCTAGCATCACAATTAAAAGAACTAGAGAAGCAAGAGCAAACAAATTCAAAAGCCAGCAGAAGACAAGAAATAAGTAAGATAAGAACAGAACTGAAGGAGATAGAGACACGAAAACTCTTCAAAAAGTCAGTGAATCCAGGAGGTGGTTTTTGAAAAGATCAACAAAATAGATAGACCGCTAGCCAGACTGATAAAGAAGAAAAGGGAGAAGAATCAAATAGACACAATAAAAAAGCATAAAGGGGAGATCAACACTGATCCCACAGAAATAAAAATGTACAAACTACCATCAGAGAATACTATATACACCTCTATGCAAATAAACTAGAAAATCTAGATGAAATTGATGAATTCCTGAACAAATACACCCTCCCAAGACTAAAAAAGAAAGAAGTCGAATCCCTGAATAGATCAATAACAAGTTCTGAAATTTAGGCAGTAATTAATAGTCTACCAACCAAAAAAAAAGCTCAGGACCAGATGGATTCACAGTCCAATTCTACCAGAGGTACAAGAGCAGCTGGTACCCTTCCTTCTAAAACTATTCCAAACTGAAGGGGTGGCCTGCCCCTCCACACTTGTGAGTGTTTCTTGTTAGGTGGAATGAGAGATTTGAGAAAAGAAATTAGACACAGAGACAAAGTATAGAGAAAGAAAAAGTGGGCCCCGGGGACCGGCGCTCAGCATACAGAGGACCCGCGCCGGCACTGGTCTCTGAATTCCCTCAGTATTTATTGATCATTATCTTTACCATCTTGGAAAAGGGAAGCAGCAGGATAATAGGATCATAGTAGGGAGAAGGTCAGCAGTAAGACATATGAATAAAGATCTCTGTGACATGAATAAGTTTAAAGAAAAGTGCTGTGCCTTGATATGCATATGCAAACATCTCCTTTTTAATGCATAAAGAGCAGCATTGCTGCTAGCATGTCCCACCTTTCGCACTAAGGCAGTTTTCTCCTTTCTCAGTAAATAGAACATACAATCGAGTTTTACACCGAGATGTTCCATTGCCCAGGGACGAGCAGGAGACAGATGCTTTTCTCTATCTCAACTGCCAAGAGGCCTTCTTTCCTCTTATACTAATACTCCTCAGCACAGACCCTTCATGAGTGTCAGGCTGGGGGACAATCAGATCTTTCCCTTCCCACGAGGCTGTATTTCAGACTATCACATAGGGAGAAACCTTGGACAATACCTAGCTTTCCTAGGCAGAGGTCCCTGTGACCTTCCGCAGTGTATGTGTTCCTGGGTACTTGAGATTAAGAGGATGGTGATGACTTTTCACAAGCATACTGCCTTCAGGCACTTGTTTAACAAAGCACACCCTGCACAGCCCCAAATCCATTAAACCTTGAGTCACCACAGCACATGTCTCTTGCAAGGACAGAGTTGGGGGTAGGGTTACAGATTAATAGCATCTCAAATACAGAACAAAATGGAGTCTCTTATGTCTACTTCTTTCTATATAGACACAGTAACAGTCTGATCTCTCTTTCTTTTCCCCACAGCAAACAACAGAAAAAGAGGGAATCCTCCCTAACTCATCTTATGAGGCCAGCATCATCCTGATACCAAAAACTGGCGGAGACACAACAATAACAAAAATTTCAGGCCAATATCCCTGAAAAACACTGATGCAAAAATCCACAATACAAGACTGGCAAACCGAATCCAGCAGCACATCAAAAAGCTTATCCACCACTATTGAGTCAGCTTCATCCCTGGGATTCAAGGCTAGTTCAACATATGCTAATCAATAAATGTAATCCATCACATAAACAGAACCAATGACAAAATACACATGATTATTTCAATAGACACAGAAAAGGCCTTCGACAAAAATCTACAGCGCTTCATGCTAAAAACTCTCAATAAACTAGGCACTGATGAAGTTGGAAACCACCATTCTCAGCAAACTAACACAGGAACAGAAAACCAAACACCACATGTTCTCACTCACATGTGGGAGGTGAAAAATGAGAACACATGGACACAGGGAGGGAACATCACACACCAGGGCCTGTTGTGGGGTGAGGAACAAGGGGAGGGATAGCATTAGAAGAAATACCTAATGTAGATGACGGGTTGATGGGTGTAGCAAACCACCGTGGTACGTGTATACCTATGTAACAAACCTGCACGTTCTGCACATATATCCCAGAACTTCAAGTATAATTATATAAAAAAGAAAACAAACGAACAAGTAAAAGAAAACTAATAAAAACTCTATGCCTTAAAAAAAAGGGAAATGCTTCTTTTTGAGGGGATGTTTTGCTTACGTGCAGAACATCATAAGGGGATAAATTGCATGTTTACAGTGATTATTTCAGGTGATATGGTTCACAATAACTTTTTTTTATTGTTAATGTCTTATTTCCCAAAGTTGCTGCACCAGGTATGTATTAGTTTTGAAACCAGAAAATATGTTCTTGAAAAACACGAATAGATTTCATTTTGTGTGATAATATTTATGTAAAAACTTGGGCCAGGCATGGTGGCCCACACCTGTAATCCCAGCACTTTGGCGCACCGAGGCAGGTGGATCACCTGAGGTCAGGAGTTCAAGATCAGCCTGGCCAACATGGCGAAACCCCATCTCTACTAAAAATGCAAAAAAAATGAATGTGCTCTGCAAAGTGATTCAAACAAAATACATCCACATGCAGAGGGTGATTCTTTTCTGGATAATAGAACTATGGCTCATATTTCCTTCCATTTGTCTGATTTTTCTCATTTTGCATAATGAGCATTTATTAATTTCATAATGAGGAGATAATGTAAAGCATATTCATACCACCTCCCAATGCCTTATTCTTCTCAAATATCACAGTAGCGGTGGTTGCACTGCATGAAATCTTAGCTCTAGCTGTTCACAGAAGAGTCTGTCAGCAGACAGATTTTCACACTGATATTAGTCACTGAACAAAGAGAAAAAAGCAAATAACCAAATTCATAAAGAACCTTAGTAACCACAAAAGAAACCAAGTCAAGCATACACTAGTGTTCCAGGTGACAATATATGGCTTCCACAGAGGTTACTCATAACATAAAGATTATCTCTGGTCTTCTTTCAATACTGATATAAGCAGCTCAGAGCAAAGAGAGGGATACTGACATGGATGTGCTTAAAGAGAAAGGTGGCTTTTTAAAAAACAGAGGTGCTCACAGATGCAACATCAGACAGGGATTATTCACTGAACAGTGCAATTCATATAGAAAACTATAAGCCCTCTCTCCTCCCCAAAACCGTTTTTGAAAGCCTCAACACCTAGCTGCTCCCTGCCAGACACTCAAACTCAAAATGCCAAACACTATACTTAAGAAGGAAATACAATCATTGGAGGGAAACAATTGTTGGGCCAATACTAAGTACAGAATAAAAACTAGTAACAATAATTCAGTTTCAAAAGAATAACACTAGTTAAATTAAAGCCAACCCATAACTTTGTATATCTTTATCTTCTCTCAATCATGGTAGATTTTGATGAATATAATATTTAAAATAGGAGGCGGAGCTTACAGTGAGCTGAGATCCGGCCACTGCACTCCAGCCTGGGCGACAGAGTGAGACTCCGTCTCAAAAATAAATAAATAAATAAATAAATAAATAAATATGAAAAAATAATAATAAGCTCTGACCTATCATTTATTAACTGCTTTGTGCCTTAGTCAGAGTTTCCCAGAAAGCAGAACCTCATGCAAAGGCTTATGTGCTACTTTGTTAAAGTGTTCAAGCCCAGGGAGACAGGAGTGCAGAAAGGGGGAAGTAAATCAAAGAAGGAGGGAAATAAAATGCAAGTCATTTATACAGCCCCTCGGATTGTTCTGTCTTCTGTAACCATCTTCTAAGAGGCTGTATAAACTATCTCAGAACAATCCGTCCAAGGTGAGAAAGAGAAAAAATTACCCACCACTCATTATCAAAGTTTTACTCACTGACATTGATTTCCTTGAATCCCCAGTTTGCACATACATGGGGACTTAGGAGGTCATGCAGGGTCTCACATTCGGCACAGATGAAGGGGTAAAAGGTACACAGTTCAGGCAGAAGGCAAGGCACTGTCACATTCTTCCCTTGTGGGGCCAGTGGCTGCAACAGCTCAGTACAAGCACCCAGAAACTCCAGATACAGGTGAAGCCAAAAGATGAGTTGTCACATGGAATATCTTGATGCAGCCCACTCCTTGCATTGCTCAGTCCTCTTACATAATATACAGTTCCTATACAAGCATTAGACTTCCATTGTTAAAATAAAATGCACTGTTAAAATAAAAAGACCCGTCCTCTCAGGAAAGCAGTGTGGTTTAAAACCGCTTTATTCCTATTAAGTGGTATATTAACTGGAAATGTTTGGGAACCACTGACAATGTAAGTTTGCTTGTGCTTTTGAGATGGAGGAGAGATAGAGAGAGAAAGTCCATGCCATCCATGCTGTGAAAGACTTTGATCTTCCTTAATCTGCCATTTCCTTGATGGGTTTGAACCAAGTTCAGAAAAGCCTTCTCTATACAAACATTAGAATTAATTATGGGTCAATAGCAGCACGAATTATGTCATCTTTGTACAGTTTTAGTATCTATGGTCTCATATCATACAACTAGAAAGCCACTGCACAGAAAGCCAGAAAACCTTTGTTATCACTCAGGCTTAATCATTGTCAGCCTTAGGTAAATTGTTCACTCAAATATTTATGGTATAACTACTATATATCAAGCACTTTTCTAGTCTTTGCAAATAATAAAATGAAAGTATCATTCCTGCCCTCAAGGAGTTCAGAATCTAAACTGAGTAATTTAAATTTTAATGAAAAAACTTATAGTCTGACGCAAAAATTTACCCAGATCTCCAAATCTCAATTTCCTCAAGGGGAAAATGCCATCTAGAGGTTTTATAAGGCTCTTTCAGCTCTATAAAAATTTGCTACCCACAGCAAACAGCAAGAGTAAATAAAGCAGACGCCTCATCCCCATGCCTTTCCATGCATCACTGGTTCAGATTTGGCCCATGCTGGAACACAGACCACTTACCTTCTAATGCACCTTCACTGCATAGGTCTCAGAAGGCTAGGTTGTCAAGCCACCCTGCAAGGTTATGACCTAGATTTTGAACCAGACAGAAGATCACTACAGCCCGGGTCAGTCTTATGAGTGCTGAACCCATCTAAACATGGCTTCCCCGCTTTGAATAGTTCCTATCCATGAAAACCCAGCATACCTTGCATCAGAAGGGTCAGGACGTGGACGACATTCAAGTTTCCTTTTAGCTCTAAGGATTCTAAGAAACCTGGGGAATATTTACTCAAACAAATAGCAAATAAAAGCATGAAACTTACAGCCTATGAGAGAAGCAGCAACTTTACTTCTAGTGAAGTCCTTTAATCACTGACTGCCCAGCATGCACTGAGTGCATAGAGCAAGATGAAGGACAGGATACGAAGGGAAGATAGGAAGAACTTCCAGAGGCAGGCAACGTAAGGGAAGAATAAGAATATTTAAAAATCAAGTCTCACATTGCTAAACCAGAAACACCTTCCTATGATTAGTTTAGCCTCTTAGATGAATTACAAAACTATTGTTCATAACAAAGTTCTTGGGTATAACTAAGTACTATGAGAATTAGGCACTATTCCTGGAGCGAATATGAATCTCCTGTGAGAGGGAAGTAAATGAAGGAGTTTCAACTCTGAATGCTCCTCTTGGTGATAAAGAGAGAATAATACTTCCTGCAGCTGTGCCCCCCAGACATTAGCCTGCGTAAGAATCACCTGGAAGGCTTATTAAAACACAGAATACTGGACCCTGGATTCTTAATACTCTGCCCCAAATTCTGATTCAGTGGATCTAGGGTGAGAGTGAGGAATTTGTATTTCTAGAGAAATCTCAGATAATGTTGATGATGCTGGTCTTTGGACCACATATGTAATGGCATTGCCCTAGAGCAGTGGTTCTCAAATATTAGCCTACTTCAGAATTACCTTGAGGGCTTGTTAAAATATAGATTGCACCTGGGCCCCACCCACAGCAATTCTGATTTAGTAGGCCTGTGCAGGGTTTAGGAATTTCCATTTCTAACAAGTACCCAGGTGATGTCCAGGCTGCTTGTGCTGCCACCACACTCTGAATAGCTTTGCTCTAGGAACTTTCTACATGACCGTGTTTTTTTCTGAAAAAAAATGCCAATTTCTAGAAATCTTCATAAACGAGATGCTGGAGCATAAAAGAGATGCTGTAGCCTAGAGTCAAGGATATCAATGAGAGGATATCAGTGAGAAAGAATATATGGTAGGGAGAGACCAAATAGGAGGAAAAGAGGAAACATCTCAGGCATGCCCCAACGAAGTGATGCAGTGGAAAGAACGCTAGTTTTTCAGTCACATAGACATAGGTTCAAATCCCATGTGTGATGCATCTGATGCAAAATATATATCCCAAGCCATTTTCCCAACTGAAAATGTGTATAATGATGCTTATTTCATACGATTCTTCTGTGTGTTTCATGTGGCAAATATATTCAAACACCTAACACATAATACACAATAAAGCAATAGAGAAGTTTCTTGTACTTAAGTTCATAAATTTTAGCATATAAAAGGAAAAGCTTGGATCATTTTTCCAGATTTTTAAAATTTTTTCCCATAAGTGTTATGATATTTCAGTCAAGTGTTCACACATTCCAAAAATGTTTGCTTTCTTATTAGAGATTGGGGCTAGATGGCTTCGGGTCCTCTTCCTTCTTTAAAGCATTTGATTATTAAGGAAAAACAAGGGATCTTAATTACAAATTGAATAAGTACAAGTACATCTAAAGTATATTATCATTTCCAAAGCAGAGGAAAATGGTGCCTGGTTGACTTAGTCCAGTCCAGCTTTATAAAGGAATATCTAATAGAATTTGAGGCTGGCATGATATCCATTGCTGATTTAAAGCAAAGGATAGGCTGAACTTCCAGAACATCCCCACTCATCAGCACTTCCTCCACTCTAGCCTATCTTCCTCACCCCAAGGAAAATTAGCTTTGCGTGTTGTGATTTGAGATACAGGCATTCCCAATGATAAATATGATAACTATAGTACTCTTCAAGGACCTGTGCGTGGAAAAGAAGAGAACACTAGTTTCCTTCTTATTCTACTCCTTCTGGTCATCTCAGCACATGCCATGTTATAATCCAAGTTAAAATGATTTAGGTTTTGCCTATTAACTCCAAGCAAAGTTCAAATCCCACATAAATAAGGTTTTTCTACTGTCAACATAGTGATCATTTTCCTGCACCAGGATTTATTTTGATATTCCCAAAGTTCCTAATTCTGCATGTTTTCCAACTGTTGCCTGCCTTCCTGAAATAGTGCTAATTTGACCCAGGGTCTGTTCCTGTCAGTCACTGAATGAGAAGTTTTTTATGATGTATTTGTACAACTGTCACACTAGGACAAGAAAGGGAATGGAAATCTCAGTCCAGTATTGGCCATCCCACTTCCAGACTATTCCAAGCAACATTAGACATGCTTCTCAGTTTTTATTAATCTCTCCAAGCAAAGAGATCACAAACCGTTATGCTTTTTTCTCTATTTTTAACCTTAATATTTTAATTTATAACAAAGAAATACATATATCTTTAAAAAAACAAGTTGAACCAAAATGTTTATAATTAAGGTGACAGTATGATTTATTATACAAACTGGGACACTTTTGACTCACATAAATATTAGAGCAAACAGGATATGAGATATGACACATAAACCAGAACTGTCATGGGCAAACAAATATATAGGGTTGCTCTTATAATGAAAAATAGCAGATCCTGACCCACCCAACTCTCAACTTCACTCCCTACCATCAATCACAGTTAACTCTTTAAGCTATATTTTCTGGAAGTTATCTCCTTTTTTTCTGTAGAATTAATTATATGACTAGCTCTCAATCAGTTTTGGACATTAACTATTGACTTGCTATTATGATAGAATAAAACTGAGTGCTCTTATACCACTGATCTCTCGTTCCCATCCTACTAATACCATTATATCACTATTTTTTGTTAAATTCATAATAGTTTGCAAAATTACCTATGTAGATATTATTCACTACAAAACCAAGTAATAGCAAAGTATTTTAGGAAAGAACTACATTCTTTTCTTGTACTCCTTATAGCTCTTTTCCTGAATTTAAGTTGCCTTATTTCTTGATCTTTGTAACTTCAATACTCACATCTTTATTTTATTCTCCAAGTTCTCCATCATAATCTACCATTGAGTTGTTCTCCTAACCTGCTACATCATATGTTCTATCAAGTCCCCTTTATTTCCAGACCATCTCCTCCTGGAGCCCCCAATCCTACTGGTCCAACCTGAACTAATGCCTGCTGTTGAGGGGTCATCTTGAATGTTCTTTCTTCTGAGTGAGAACCACCGCTTCTTGGAAATGATGTTTCATCTTGATTTATTTCTTCATCGTGATGAAGCACATTCAGAAGAGGCTCTCATGAATATGTGAGTACCTGAATCCTCATATGTGTGCAAATGTCTTCACTTTACCTAAATATTTACTGGTAATATGGCTGGACATGACATTGTAATTAGGAAATCATTTTCACTCAAAATTGTGAAATGCTTCATTCTTTCTAGTATCTAGTGTAGCCACAAAGCAGATGCTATTCTGATGCTTACACCTTTATTGGTGATTTGATTTTATTTTTCCTCTCCAGAAATTTTTAGAATCTTCTTCTGTATCCCGATCTAGCATTAAGTGTTTTGGGGTGGGTCTTTTTAAATTATGTTTAAAAATTATGACTGCCCAATTATGACTGGGCAGTCACTGAGGCCCATTTCCATCTGTTTAGGAAATATTATTTTATTACTTTGTGGTTATTCTTCTCCTATTATTTTATCTGTTTTTTACTTATGGAATTCTTTTTATTCAAATTTTGGGCATCATAAACTCTAGTCTTCATATTTTCCTATTATAACCAATCTCCCTTTGTGTTTCACTCTTAGGAGGTCTTATTGACTGTCTTCCAACTATCTACTCAATTCTCTCTTTCAGCAATCATATATCAAACTTGCAAACCTTCTCTTTTTCTAATTTCTCCTTTTCATAGCATCTATTTATTGTTTTTTGACTACAACAATCCCTGTTCATCCCTGAATTTGTAATGTGGAATGTTTCTTCTTTTTCCTGAATTATCTGAGTTTCTTCTGGGTTCATTTCATTTGTTTATTTTTGGCTTTCTGTTTCTGGGAGAGAATATTTCATTATGTGGACAGTGGCTCATGACTTTCCATTCACATTTAATAATAAGACACTAGGAGATTATTGGAAACTCCCTGATTACAAATGAAGATCATTGATTAGAGGCTTCACTTTTGGGTGTCTGAGGTGGAACTTTCCTTTAGGCTACTCTAAGAGCCCCTAGTGTCAATGCGTTGGTATTCTGATTATCTAATGCTGCATAACATGCCATTATAAAATGTAATTCAACGTGCATACCAAAAAGAAAAGCTAGTAGTTACCTGGTTTTAACTCATTTCCATTTTCTATGTATATGCGGATGTTTATGGATGCTTTCTTGAATTTCTCTTGCCACACATATGAATACTAATCCAGAACAATGTCTTGGATCTTTATTAATAGTTGGTTAATATTTGCTGTTTACTAAAGGGAACACCATTGAGGAGAGTTTTAGGACAAATCAACTAAAAAGTTTATATCCATGAGGACTACAAAATCAAAAGGAAGGGGCAACTAAACTAAAGCAGAAGACCTGATCTGCAAACTCAAATTACCAGTAGAAAGATTTTTAGCTGCAGAAAAATCTATGTACTTTTTTAAATATTTGCCATCTGACCCCAATTCATTCATTGCTTTACCAGTGTGAATTTTTGTATTCTTACTTACTGGGTTTTGTTATTATTATTCTTTGCTAAATAGATCTTTTTTCATCCAAGGAAGCTCAAATTCAGCTCTCATAAATATTTTTTCTTATTTGGAATAAATTGCTTTAAGTTTGCATTAAAAGCTGAGGATATACATTTGGTGCCTGTTTTTTTTCTTTTGACAGAGTCTTGCTCTGTCACCCAGGCTGGTGTGCAGTCACTATCTCAGCTCACGGCAACTTCTGCACCCCTGGTTCAAGCAATTCTTGTGCCTGAGCCTCCTGAGAGGCTGAGATGACAGCTGTGCACCACCACGCCCATCTAATTTTTTTTATTTTTAGTAGACATAAGGTTTGTCATGTTAGCCAGACTGGTCTCAAACTCCTGGCCTCATGTGATCCACCCTCTTTGACCTCCCAAAGTGTTGGGATTACAGGCATGAGCAATCAAACCTGGCCTAGTGTACCATTTAGTAACATAAGTGATCTACCATACATACACACTGCTTTGTTCCTGTGATTACATTTTGGTAGAGTAGAAAAACCCACAGAAAGGAATAAAAGAACAATATTCTTCCAGAGCATAGAACAGTTCACCATCATGTTTGGTAATCCACTCAGAATGTTTGTAGAATATCTAAGACACACAAAATTAGATTTAGCTATTATAAACAAAACACCAAAGCAATGGCAACAAAACCAAAAATTGACAAATGGGATCTAATTAAAGAACTTCTACACAGCATAACCAACTTTCATCAGAGTGAACAGGAAACCTACAAAATGGGAGAAAATTTTTGCAATCTATCCATCTGACAAAGGGCTAATATCCAGAATCTACAAAGAACTTAAACGAATTTACAAGAAAAAAAAACCTCATCAAAAAGTGAGTGAAGGATTTGAACAGACACTTCTCAAAAGAAGACATTTATGTGGCCAACAAGCATATTAAAAAAAGCTCATCATCAGTGGTCATCAGAGAAATGCAAATCAAAACTACAATGAGATAACATCTCATTCCAGTTAGAATGGTGATCATTAAAAAGCCAGAAGACAACGGATGCTGGAGAGGATGTGGAGAAACAGGAACGCTTTTACACTGCTGGTGGGAGTGCAAATTAGTTCAACTATGGTGGAAGACAGCGTGGCAATTCCTCAAGGATCTAGGACCAGAAATAGCATTTGACCCAGCAATCCCATCACTGGGTATAGACCCAAAGAATTATAAATCATTCTACTATAAATACACATGTGCACATATGTTTATTGCAGCACTGTTCACAATAGCAAAGACTTGGAACCAACCCAAATGCCCATCAATGATCAACTGGATAAAGAAAATGTGGCACATATATACCATGGAATACTAAGCAGCCATAAAAAAGGATGAGTTCATGTCCTTTGCAGGGACATGGATGAAGCTGGAAACCATCATTCTCAGCAAACTAACACAGGAACAGAAAACCAAACACCGTATGTTCTCACTCATAAGTGGGAATTGAACAATGAGAACACATGGACACAGGGAGGAAAACATCACCCACGAGGGCCTGTTGGGTGGGTTGGGGGACTAGGGGAGGGATAGCATTAGGAGAAGTACCTAATGTAGATGATGGGTTGATGGGTGCTGCAAATCACTGTGGCACGTGTATACCTATGTAACAAACCTGCATGTTATGCACATGTATCCCAGAACTTAAAGTATAATTTTTTTAAAAATTTATATTGCATCTGTTACTTTACATAGTGATAATGCTACACACATTAAGGTTTCACACAGCTAAAATCAAGAAAGATCTATGTAGAACAAATACTTCACAATTCTGTCTTCTGAAATCATTTGTAACTGCTCATGTACTTACTCTTCAGGTGACTCAAACACGTGGATTACCAAATAGGCCAAAAATGCAGAAGGCTCCAAAGTAAGTAAACCTATGGTGACGATTTAAATAAGGTTTTTCCATCTTTTATTTCTTCCAGAAAAAAAGGCAAAGGTTCATGTTCTCTTAAAAGAGAATACAAACTTCCAAGTCTTTTCAAGTTGTAGATTTTAAGCTGCCCTAAATGACTTTAAAATGAAAAGAAATGTGCTTTCCTGCAGTATGTTTCTCTACTGTTTGCATGAGCTGAGACAAAACCAGCGGTATTTAAAATGAATTGCAGGTCTTAGTGGTATGGAAACTCACCCTTCAACCATCCACAAATGAGAATCACTCAGACAGCTAAAATGACTTCTCAGTTTAACATCATCTTCCAAGGCCATGATAGGACCGTCCATAGCCTTCTCTCCATTGTATGCAAGAGGAAGCGGCTGTTATTTACAGCCCTCCTTTTTTGCAGCATTAGACAGTAACAGGCCCATCCTGAGCTTATTTGCAGAGGACAGCTATGAAAACACTTCCAAAGATATTCACTCCAGGTTAGAAAATACTTTTTCCCCATTAGCGTGAGGATTCATATTGTGCACTAGTAAATCTCTCTGCACGTGTTCATCATGACGATGTATTCAGAAAGGAGATCTAAGTTGTGATGAGCATCCCGCAGCAGTTCCAGGGAATCATGGATGAAAAGCACACCTCCTTTAAAAACCAGCTACTGCAAAACATCGAAGCAGATCAAATTCATTAATATGAAATATAAATGTTCATGGGAGTAAATAAAAAAGGACTAAGGTCTCATGCAATTTCTTAAAAGTTCTGATTTTCATTTTATATAATCTCTTCAGTGCTTTCCATGAAACTGAACTGTTTAGCCATTAATATTCATAAACAACTTTCATTGTCAAATTTAGTTCCTAAATTTGAAGGATTATCTAACAAGTTCCTAGATGATGCCCACACTGCTGGCCCAAGGACCACATTCTCTACAACCCTAAAGAATTTTCCACACAACAATGTCTTTTGTCAACAATTGTTCTGTGCTGTAAACATCTTTATAAAGGATGTGCAGAGGCAGTAGATGGCAAAAGTAAGCTATGGTAAAATGGAAGGTAAAGCACATTAGTGGGAAGAAAAATATGGTGGGTAGAAATCAAGTAGGAAGAGAAGAAAAAATATCTCAGGCACGCATCAACAAAATAGTAAAGTGGAAATACCTGTTTTTAGCCACAGGGACAGAGGTTCAAACCCTATATCTGGTGCTATGCATGGCGCTATCTGGTGTAACACATATATTCTAATTCCTATTCTTATCTTCAAATGGGGATAATACTTTTCACTTGGGGTTGTATGTGTTCGACGTGGGAAATATATTGAAGCACTTAGCTCATAGTAAGAAGCAGTAAAATAATACAAAAGGTTTTTGTACACAGTGCATGAATTTGAGAGTACGGAGAGAAAAGCTTGTATCATTTTCCCAAGCTTCCTTTATTTATTTTTTTTCTCCATAAGTGCCATGATGTCTCAACCAAAGAGGGGGAAGTCAGCACCTCCTGACTGGGTTTTCAGGAATGCAGTTCTCAAGTACAGTAGTTGTACTTTCTTTTTCTGGATTCTATTTCCATTCCCATGTATATGTGATTATGGAATCATTTCATCTATTATAAAAGACAGCAGCTTTTTATTTCATGTGGAAAATACTAAATTAGTTTTAAACAGTTTGGGTTTTGGGGAGTGGGGGGCAAGACACCAGAGGATAAGTTAAAAAGTTACATTTTATTTTGAGAGACCAGAATCAAAGGAAGTCTCAAGTTGCTTTTGAGTCTAGTGTCATTCTTTCAACACACAGAACTTTGTCAGTGTGTTTTGATTCAGTCCAAGTTCTTTTCTCCTTGATCTGTAACTACTGAAATGAATTATTGTTTTTCATTTTGCTATTTCCAGCTGTGACAATCTTACCTTCATGTGATAATACTTGATTCTTAATTAATATTCTATCAGATTTAGAATAAAAATCAATACTACTTATGTTATCAAAATTATCATAATGGCCAATAGCCATCGATTGAATATCTTCTATGTGCCAGGCATTATAAATGTGTTTAAGAGACTTGGGGACATCTTTCCACAGTCATTAAAGTTCAAAGGAGCCTAACTGATAGTCCCCTGTTCACCAAAGTTGACTTGGACTAATTATTTCCCATGACAGATCACGTTCACAGGCCATAAACCACATCAGTTAACCCCCCGGTTGTTATCAGCAACTGGGTCCTCACCCAGAAGATAATTATTGATAAACACAGGCCACCAGTATCTCTGTGGCCCCTGTCACTCCACCCCAAGTCTATTCATGACCATCTCACCAGCTGGGAGGCACAGAGACTGCTTTATGAGGACGTGATGACAACAGGGTCCTATCTGCAGCCTTCCCTGCAGGGATGTGTGAAAGTGAAAGGGCATGGCCTTTCACCTTTAAATCTCCACTGGCTTCTTGCCTTCGTTCCACAAATATGCTCATCTTTGTTTCCTTGGAAGCAATCCCTTTGCTCCATTTTCTTCTCTTTTCTGCTTTCCCTGGACTCCTTCCACTGTTTATGCCTAATCACGTATAAAGGTAATCCTTCGATTTATTGGCCACCAATTATGAATGAGATATTTGAACATATTTAGCCCTCTGAAAACATGTAATGATGAAAATGTGTTCAGAAAATTTCTTCACTAAAATCCAAACTCATGTTTGATGCCAAGGCCTGTGTTTTGCTTCCCATACCTCCTAGAGGTATCCACACCAGTTTAATCCCTTTTCTCACCAGGCCAGAATAGCCAGGCCAGTTTTCTTTAGAAAATCAGCATTTGTAATTTTCATTATGAAGTTGGGCTATGAAACGTAACTATCTTTCCTATGGGGTTCTTGTGTGGCTACAAGTATCTTCAGATAAGGTTATAAGGTGTCAGGGCCACATTCTGGAGTGTTTCCTTAGAGGACATAGCCATGTAATTTGGAATCTCTACAGAATCCTTGCTGGAAAGAAGAAAACTTTAAACGGAAGATGGCACCATAAATAAATCTTAGAGAGAGAGAGAAAGAGGAGGGAAACAGGAGAAGAGGGAAATGAGAAGTAGGAGGTTAGTAGGGTCCTTTATTTCTAAGCCTAGTGAGTAAGCATTTCAATTTAGTGGCTAAGTCCACTTGGTTAGCCCCAACCAGCAGATTTCACCTAGCCCTAAAGTTCCAGGCCCCTTGCTTCTCACTGACTTGGTACTCTCCTACCTCAGGACTTTTGCACATGGTCTTCCCTCTACATGGACTTCTCTTTCCAAATAGCCACATCACTCTCTCCCTTCTCTGGGGACCTTAACTGAACTGTCATTTTCTCAGTGAGGGCTTCTTCATTTCTATTTTTGAAACTGCAACAGCACTTTCTCCTCCATCATCTTCTTTTTGACTGCTTTATTTTTCTCCACAGCACTTATATACTATATAATTCACTGTTTTAGTTTTTATTTTGCTTATTGTCATCCCTTCCTACTAGAATGGAATATCTATGAGGATAGGGGTTTTTGTTCACTGCTGTATCCTAATGCCCAAACTCAACTTAGCATTCCATAAGTGATGTTAAATGTTTGTTTGGATGCATTTGAAGGTAAGTGTCCCTCCATCTAAGTCCTCACACTGTACAGCTATTTAGTAATGCAATATATGTGGGGCAAAGTTGGGTTTTCCTTTTAGTGACTAAGCCCCATCTTAATTCAGTGGGGCACTTTTTACTTGGTCCTAGGCCCACAGGTTACCAGGAATATTTTTATTTCAGAATTATACATTACCACTGGGGTTGAAGCTGGCTGTTAGGGCACCTCTGCCCTAGGCACATGAGAGTACTGTTGAAGACAAGAGAAATGTTTACAGCACTCATAGTGTGAACAGTAGAGATGAGAGCAGCTGCGAAAGAAACCAGAAGTAAACTATTCTCAGAGTCAAGGATAAAGGGCTGGAATGGCTATTCTCAATTTGCCTTATCATTTTCAGATTACAAAATCTTAGTCCCACAGGCCATAAATTATAAGGCTGGCTGCATCCAAAGGGCTCATGATATCACCATATTGCCATGTTAATTAGTGAATACCCTAACTGTATAGAAAGCTGAAGTGCATCATTGTGTATTTGGTGCTGTTTAGTGAGCACTATAATCATTTTTCTCTAAAAATCTAAAGGCTCTACAAATTTGCGGGGATTGGTTTGGGGTGTTTTGTTTTGTTTTTCTTCAATTTTCAAAACGTTTTAGTATATTTGGTTTGAAACTAAATGAAAGGAAGATTTTTAAAAGTCATACCCCATTGGCCTTTCCCAAGAACAATTTATACTGGAGTCTGTCTGCAGGGGTTAAACGTGGTGTGTGCTTACAGCTCAGATTTCACAAGAGAGAAATGTGTGGAGTGTCTCCCAGGAATGTCAAGCCCAAGAAGCTGAAAAGGGACTTGAGAAAAATTAAACATGGGCATATTTTAGTTGTATTTTATTACAAAGCAAACAGGAAGTCCAACATTAAATGTAACAGCATCACATGAGATCCAATTAGAAAGACTTTCATTTACTAAAATCATGGTAAAGTTATAGAAATGTCAATAGATGGTTGAAAACCTAAAAGATAATTATGGTGAAAGATTATTTTTAAAGTTTAATAAAATCAGTCAAACAATGGGTTGAACCCTGGGGGCAAATCCAGCTTTGCAAGCAGCCTCAGTCCCTGGAGATGTTCCCAGGCACCTCTCCAGAAGTCAAGCAGCAGGTTCTTGCCTCTTGTCTGGTGAATTAAGGTAGCTTCACAGTGGTTCACAAGAAGCCAGCCCCAAAACTGTGAGGTGCTAATTTAAAATTGACCACACATTTGAAAGCAACTGAAGTTTCTTATATGGGTACCTGGAAGAGACTGAGTAATATATATTGTGGGTGAGGCTTTTACTCTAATTTAGAACCTTATAAATTTAAAAAACTGGATAACTAAAGAGATTGCTGGTGGACACTAATGTTTCCCAATGGATGGTCCTAAGACCATGCAGCCAGATTCACAGGTTGGGGTGGGTGTGGGGACTGAGAATGTGCTTGTTAAAAATGTAGAACTCTAAAACTTAACATAGACCTGCTGAATATGGAATTTCTGAGAGTGGCTTCCTGGAATCACCAGACTTCCCATACTTCTGATGCTTACTAAAGTGCAGGGCTAACACTAGAGTGGGTTTCAACCTTTGCCACATGTGGAAACACTCAGGAAGCTTTAAGAGTGAAGCCTGGTTCAACTTCCAGAAATTTTGTTGAATTGTCTGAAGTACAGCCTGGGCATCAGGATTTTTGAGAATCATCTTTAGATGATTCTAATATTGACATAATATATAGAATTACTGCAGTAGACTCTCTTCTGAATAACAGCCTCCTCTTTCTTATTATGTAGAAATAAAACATGAATCATAAGACGGTTATGGTCAAATAGGCAAAGTTCTTTAACTTATTTCCAAAAAAATTGTTAACAAGTTGAAATTATTCTCTGATTATATGGGGCAACCCAAGGACTTGAGACTACAGTGGGTCAAATAACTGTCTAAGGTGTGATTAAATCCTTTTAGACAAGAAGAAACATCTGAGCAGAAAACTGTGGACATTAAAATCCCTGGAGATACACCAGAGAAACACGGATTTCATGGATCCACTAGAGACCTTCTTTCTTCAAAGTTGGCAAAGGAATTGGGTGAAACATTAAAATGTGTGGCCCCTTTCAAGCACCATTCAACATGCCTTTAAACCTTAATTATGTTCTTTGTAAGTTGAGTGTACCAGGGGTTAATGATAATATCCAATATTGATTGACCTCTTAACTATGTGTCAGGCACTGTGTGAAGTGCTTTCAATGCATTCTGTTACTTATTGCTATGTGGTAAGTATGATTATTGCCCCATTTCACAAAAGAGAAAACTGAGACCTAGTGAGGTTAAATGTCCAAGGTTACACAGGTTTTAAGATCTTCAAAGCCTATGTTCTCGATCTATAGTGATAGTATCATAGATTTAAATAAAGACCCAGTATTACTCAGTAGTAGTAATGCACGTAAAAAAATAAAAAGAGGAATCGATTTATTTCTCTCCAAAAAGTGGTTTTTTAATCATACCTGACTACCCCAGCTATGATGAATGAGCCCTATTCCCTGAAGTTGCAAATGCCTTTGTAAGTACAGGAAACCGAAAATTGTCTCAGTGAATCCCACCTTCCCTGGGGGTCTGTTAGTGACCAATTTGTCATGGAAGGTACAGTCTTCTATTTTTAAACTACAGATCAGCTCTCAGAAAAAAATCCCATAATTTGAAGGAATGAAGGCTTTGTTTGAAAACTGGAGAGGAAAACCCAAAGATCTACTGAGAGAATAAGGCACAAAATGACATGGGTTAGAGGTCATTTGCCTACTCAATGTGCATCCAGGTTCTTGAGTGTTCTCTTGTCTGTGTGACTGATGATCTCCATGATATCCCCATTGCTGAAATGGATCTTTGTCTTACTCAATATTTAGAGGACAGATTCCTTTTTAAGGCTTCTTTCTCAAGTGGATTTGCTTCTAGAATGTATTGTCAGATTATGTTTTAATGTTGTAAAGTGTTATAGGAGGGTGGGCTTACAACACTTTTATAAATAATAATGTTGATACCCAGTGACCTGCTTCAATCATCTTGGGGCAAGGTGAAACCCCCCCATGGCTCTTCCATCAAACGAAAGCCCTGTGGGTAATAAGGGAGTGAATAGGAGATGCAAAAGCATTGCTTATTTCTGCAGTCAGTTCCTGTCATCCTTTCATCAGCTAAGATATTTTTAGCCTAAGGAGGAAAGCCAGGAGTCCTGATTTCTTGTCCCTTTTCCATTTCTGGGATCACCATGGTCTGAGAAAATTGCTGCCTTCCTAGATTAGTCCTTTTCTCTCAGAAATGGAGACAATGATATCATGTTTTTGCCACTTAATCCCAGTGATAATGCTAGGGTCAATGGGAATGTTTGGAAAGGAGAGAAAAAAGCCTTTGAGCTAGGATGAGAGGTGCTGGGTAAGTACAGTATTTTATTATAAACAATAATAATGGGCCTTATGTTCCTGATGTCTGGGAAAAAAACCATTCCCCTTTTGGCCTTCATTAAGACTTGGACCCAAAGGTGCTAATTAGTACAAAAATATATGTACTGAATGGCACCTAGCGCTTAAAGGAGTTAATTCATCTCCAAAAGGTGACTAATTTCCCCTGCGCCTTTCCCACACTAGGCTGCTGTCCATTGTTACTAGTGCAGGATAACTGCACCCTTCTCGCAGGGCTATTGGGCCCCATTTGCTTCCTCCAGTTTATTTAATAGAATATAAAGCATCTGGAAGTGCTATTGGAATAATTACCTTCTATTTTAACATCTCCTCTTGACTCATTGGTAGAGGCAGTCCCAAACTAATAATGATTACCTGAGACAGTTTATAATTGCTATTTATAAGAAAGTGTTATTTCCTATATCATTGTCAACATACATATTTTTTTTTCACAATGCACAGAATAAGTCTATTCTCTTTAGGTTCCATTGTTTTAAAAAAAAAAAAAAAAATCTTTCTTCTTAGACCCACTCCAATAGCTTTTGCATTTTGATTGATGTAGCATGCTCCTTACTCCCTTCACTGAACCAAACCTTCTCACAGTTTAGCATAGAAGTCATCAAGATCCAGACTAAGTCATCTAGATCCTGGCCTCTCCCTACCAACCTGTTTTAACCAGGACAATGCCATAAGCAAATAGGCACTTAACGTGTGATGATGATTTATCACAAAAATAATTACAATTTTAACCTAACAGTGTCACTGAACTTGTGACAATCATCCTCTTGGTATCCATCTTCTCCCTGTCTTTCATCATAAACACCAATATCAATGTTAAGCAGAAGTTAGAGTCCTGAGGCACAGTCAGTAAGCTATCTGATCTTTACCAACAAATATATCGCAGAGGTCACACTTATTCATTTTAGCATATTGTGACTGATATATGGGCTGAAGGGCAAGACCAGCCTATATGTTGTCATGTTGAAACACCCCGTAATAAATGTGAGTGTGGTGTTTACAACACAGCTGATGGTTTATGAAGCCCAGGCAGCTGGAATCACCTCATCCATCATCTACCCAAATTTTTTATCATACAGATAGAGTAGCTGAGCCCTGAAAGGTAAAGCGGCTTTGTTAAGGATGTCTTTTACCCAGTCAAGGCTATCTCCAGGAATAAAGGTGAGGTATGGAAAAGGAAAATACCTGATTTAAAGATACTGTCAGTCAATTAAGAAGATTTCTAGAGATCTAATAGAAAAACCACCTTAGGGTAACACCAACTTTATCCAAATCAAATTGATATATTACTACAACCACAGGATCAGCCCTTGTCTAATATTGAAATGAACTGTATTTTTCTTTAACAGAAACTAATCTTCCGGAGAGATAATTAACCATGTAGGTAAATAAGATAGAACCGAAAAAGAAAGGCTAGAAAGGATGGGTTGAAGATGTGTATCCATGTGTATGTTTGTTAGCTTGACTCACTCTCCAGCAACCCTGCACTCCTGATAGCAGTAAGAAAAATTCTCACAGATCAATTTGATAACAAGGAATTCCCAAACTCTCTCTAAAGTATTAATCTTGAGTTCCTGAGAGGCAGAGCTTGTCACAGAGGCTTGCAGGGGATCTTAATGACCTGGCAAGAAAGGACCTGTTATGGGATGATAACTAGACAGAGAAATGCCTCCAGGTCATTGATAGCAGGAAGTGCAGTGGAGACTCGACTCCCACACCTTATATATATATAACAAGGTTAAGCTGAGACTCATCCAACACTTGATCTCTATTTCTCCTCATCCACCCCTCCCTACCTTAAACAAATGCAAAAGGAAAGAAATGTGAACAGTTCTTTAAAAAAAAAAAAAAAAAAAAAAACTCTTCAGGAAAGTTTCCAATAATAACTTTACCTTTGCAAAAAGCAAGGAATTACATATTCTTTTTGACTGAAGCGTGAGGTTTCAGAGAATACTTACGAGAGTTGATCAAGAATCTATTTAATATGCATGACTGAACAATTAGATAAATATTTTAGCTGCGCTTTTTTTTCTTTCTGTCCTTCATTTATTTTAACTATGTGTTAAGTTCTAAAGACTGTCCTTTTGTGCTTACAGTCTGTCAGTGGATTTTTTTTTTTTTTGAGGGAACGATCTTTCAGGAGTTCTGAAATAAGCATTGAGGTATTGCAGCCAACGGTGACTGGCTGCAACTTTAACAAAGAAATTTAACCAAGAATTGAACATCTGAGCCTACTGACTTAACTTACATTTAAGAGGAATGAGAAAAAAAACTTTTTAAAAGTTTCTTTTTTTCTGCATTATATCCATATAATTTCTGTGATGCTTCTCTACCATTGGATATTTAGTCTATATTACTTTTCTATGAAATCAGATATGTTACCAGCCTTATTCTTTAGAATACATGAGGTAAATTAAGATAAGCAAAGCATATCTTGAGTTTAAAAAAAAACTCTATAAATTAAAGATGATGTACCAAATTGGGCCATATATGTTAGGGCAATACCTTAAAACATGGTCTACATCCCAGATACTGAGACAGTATTTATAGTTTAACCCATGAAATGATATGATGTGGGCTGTAGCTGTTTCATTGATGCATGCATCACAGATATTGTTGATTAATTGACAATACATTTCTATTTGAAGTTCCAATATATTCTAAATTATGCTTTTTATGGAAATTATCTCTAGAAGGACTAATTCTTCTGATCAAACTTGTACTTTTTGAAATAAGTTCATGTTATACAACCAAACTCATATGCTGATTTTGATCAAAATCAGAATATAATTACAGGACCAAAATCATACAGAACTTTAAAAACTGAGTTAAGAGGCTATTAGATTTTTCCAAGCAGAAGATAATGGTGCCCAGAGAAGACAGAAGTCATCAAGTTATCCTTTAAATAAGCAAAAACATTAGTTTGAGTTTTGATGTTAACACAATTGCACGTTCTTCATATAAAATCATGGGTGACTAAATGTATATAAAGCATTTCATTTCCCTTAAAACTTGTTTATTGCATTAAGCATTTCCATCATGCAGACAACCCAGAGAAGTGTTTGACATTCTACTCCAGGCAGAAAGTGACTAGACTCAAAGGAAGGGCACTTTCCAAAGGAGAATTTTCTACCTAATCTTCATCTTGCACTTCACTTACTCTTTCCAGAATTTGATTTTACGAATGTGACCGATCTAAAACTTAATACTGATACCAATAGCTTTATTATTTAACAATTCTTGGACAACTACCTTTTTAACTTATACATTTTCTGGCAGAAACCTGAAACCAGATTATTTAATAATAAAATATAAGCTTTGAAACCCCTCCAAGTCTTTTACTTTTAGGTATAAGACCAACAATAAAAAATGTCTAGCTAAATATTGTATGAATGAAGGGATGATCTCTTTCACTGTACTGAGTTTCAATCCCCATTTGAATCCTCAGCCTTAGGCAAGTTCACCTTTGTAGATGAATGAATGTCTCGAAAAAAAGAAAATAATAGGGTTGTTCTTCATGAAAGATAAAGCCTGTTTCTACTCCATACTCTCTTTATAGATTCCCTTAGGAAGAAATCTAGTGAAAGCTAAACTGGAAAGAATGTAATCAGTTTGCCAAAAGAATGTGATTAGCTTGCCAACTAGATGTGGATGGAGATATTATGTTCCAGCTGTTGTTAATATGATTTTAGTTTCTAGAGTCCTTCTGAGTGTACCCAAGCTCTTCAAGAAGGTTGTGGAAGATTTTACAAGTACAGAAGGATACGCCCACTAACTGGTGCTGGGGATGGCCAAATGACGAATAAGAGTCATTGTTTATCCAACTGCAACATGGTGGGATATACGAGAACTGAGGTGTTTTGCCACCATATTATTTTCAAACACAAGCCTAATCTAGGAAAACCTATAAGCAAATGACTGTATTTAGCTAGTATATGAATAGTTATGGCTAATCATTTAAATTCAGAACCATATTCACATATTTATGGAAATGGAAGTTAAGGAAAAGTGGGAAAAATTCTTGCAAATGTCCGTCTTAAGAGATTATACCCCATATAGGATTGTTATGACAATGAAATACTATATTCATGCACTCAAAAATTCTCAGGTACCTACCAGAAGAGATTAGGTCTTTGGCTAACAGACCCAGTGCTTGATCTCCTCATTTAGACTCTTAAAACTAAACTTCTATGCCTCTCACGAATTGCAAAGCATGTCAGCTCTGGTCAGTGTTGCTTAGGTTCAAACCCTGGCTCTGCCTGTGCTATCAGTATATCCTTGAGCAAGTGCATCAGTTCAGTAATAACAGTACCTACCTCAAAGGATTATGAGTTAATATGTGTAATGTATACTAAAAAGGCTCTGGCATATAGTAAGTTGGATACACATTAATTAATATTATCCGAACTTTCATCAGTCAACACAAAAAGTATTATTTCCATCCCCCTCCCCCAAATAAAACAATTGTGTCCTCTAATCCCTTGAGCAAGTTGTGGCCTAGGACCAACAGCACCGGCATTACCTAGGAGCTTGTTGGAAATGCAGGACCTCAGTCCTCAGTCCAGACTTACTGAATAACAATCTGCATCTTAACAGGCTCATTTGGATACAGACTGTAATTTGAGAAGAAACTGCTCCAACATACCCTCAGCACATAATATCTGTACGTTTTTCTCCAGAGCTTCCCTCCCCCAAACTTTCCTGCTATGTCCTCAAGAATTATTGTTTCAAAATCAATGAACTGCCTACAATCTTCTCTAAGTGTTTCCCCAAACTCCTTACCATACCTGCTCTCCCCTGAAGATATACATTTCTGTGTAAACTTCTGCAGTAATGACTGCTTGTTCTTACATACCCAAGGACATCAGAGTAAGGAAGTGAAGTTGCTGTCTGTCTTCTTCTCTGCTGCTGTCCCTCTTTCTAGTAAAACACCCTGTTCTGTTGGGGCCATGGCATTTGAAGCTACAACTTTCTCCTGCTCCTTGTCCCTCTAGGTTTCATATCTTTCATCCATCCCCTTCCATCCATCAGATTTTGCCACTTTTTCTCTCCAAACCATTGTCATCTCTTTGGGGAACCACAACAGCCACATGGTCAATCTAACAAGTTAGTGTCTCAGTTTCTTAACCATCTTGTTTACAATAACTTTCTCCAAAGCCTCACATTACCTCATATTTCCTGGGTTACACCTTGAACCTTATCATCATCTGGAAGGGTTCCTGTCCCCAAAGCACTAGTTTAAGCACCCCACTCTCTGGCTATAACCTCTCTTCTAGTTTGCTTGAGATGGCCATTTGAGCCATTCACAACTTCACTGACCTTTCTACTTTGTTCCAATATGTCAGCCCTTTTTATTTTTCAACTCCCTTCACATCTCTCCTTATCGAATTTAGATTCTGTGATCTGTCATATTTCAGTAACATTTTTAGCAATTCCATAATTATGCGTTACCAATACACAAATATCTCCACAACTATCCTCATTCTTCCTTCCTGTGACAGCGACACAATTGACTGGGATTGTATAAAGCCAGTCCCTCCATTATGCTTTGAATGCTATGTCCATCCACCTTCTCAGCAATCTCAAGAACTACTGATTATATCTTTTCTCTCTTTAGTGCTCAATCCCTACCTCCCTGCCTCCATCAAATGGATCCTTGCCATTGACTTTTAAGCATGTTCGATTTTTCCCATCAAAAGGTAAACAGAATTTTCCTCATCTGCACCTCCTTCTAGTCTCCTTGCTCGATAACTTCCTCTTTCTTTTACGAAAACGTTTTGTTTGAAAGTCTTTTCTTCCTAAAACACTCTTTTTTTCTTGGCTCTACTGATGCTCACTCCTTTAGTTTTTGTTCTATCCCTCTCTCTCTCTGGCTGTTCCTTCTCCATCTTCTTTATACAAAACTTGGTGACAAATATTTATTACTGTTAACTTTCTTTTATTTTTCGAGAACAAGGTCTCACTCTGTCACCCAGGCTGGAGTGCAGTAGTGTGATTATAGCTCACTGCAGCCTCAAACTCCTGGGCGCAAGTGATCCTCCCACCTCAGCCTCCTGAGTAGCTGGGACTACAGACATGTGATAAGCCATGCCTGACTTATTAATAACATTTTTAGAGCTAAAAGAGATTGTAAACATATAATATCTTCTATGTTTATATTTGTTTTAATATTAGCTATATACTTAAATATAAATAATATCATGTGAGTTGTTTTATTATAATCATTTTCCATTCATATTATATGATAATCTTCTATATACCTTATCAAATCTATAAATTGTCTTCTGAGAAACCCAAATTTAGCATGCCTCTTTTATCACCTTGTAATATTAGTTTGCGTTTGTGTGTTTTGCCCATAGACTTATTGATTAGTCAAAGACTTAACAACTGAAACAAATTTCCTAAATAAATATAAAGCCACAATGATGCTATAGAGAGACCAACATACAATATTTGAATAACCTTTCATTTACATATGCTACTTAAATATGCTCTCATTTAAGTTAACATTGATCATTATGATAACTGCAGATGCCAGGGAACTGGGGTTTGTACATTTAGGATAAGATCACATGAAAAATAACAATAAGAAGGTACTTTTGAACTTTCAATAAGAGACAATAATTTCTTAGAAAATTAGCTCTGAATAGACCCCCAAAATGCGGGTTCTGTAAGTCATAAAGCCCTTTTTCCACAATACTGTCTTTAACTAGTATTCTCCCAGGGACTAATTGAAAATATAGGTAGTTTTATGTCCCTTCAAATAACCAAAAGAAAAAAATATAAATAATAAGAACTGAGTTTCCTATTTCAGTATGTTCAGTTTACACACTTTGAAATTAATTTCCCATAAGTACCAAAATGTTAACTACAATTATATTTTCATCTTAGTAACATTACTTTAAAAAGCTGAAACATTACTGTCAAATCATCTCTTAAGTATTCATCAATTACAAGGATTTTCTGCATTCCAAGTTGCATTACCTCAGTGGTGAGATATGTTCTCATTTTCCATAATAGAAGGGAAAGAAGACCTAGCTTTGGATTATTCCCTTACCACCTGGGGGTTGGCATTGGGCGCAGCAGTCTTTATTAAAGCTTCTGTTTTATCACTTAGAAAATTAGGATAACTGTGTTTTTCTCACACAGTGACCATAAATGTTACATTGAATATTGTAGCAGAAATGAGGCATAGACTCAAATACCTACAATATAGGGCAGAATATTAAATGATCATTAAAAGATGAAATTTGGGTGGCAGGAAGTACCAGATCAGGAAAGACCAGAGGTCTAGAAGACTTGGTTATGAGGATAATCTAGTGTGAACTCTAAAAGGCTGTGCACTATTCACAATAGCAAAGACATGGAATCAACCTAGGTGCCCATCAACAGTAGACTGGACAATGAAAATGTAGTACATGGACACCATGGAATACTATGCAGCCATAAAAAACCAAAATCATGTCTCTGCAGCAACATGGATGCAGCTGGAGGCAATTATCCTAAGTGAACTAATGCAGGAACAGAAAACCAAATGCTGCGTGTTCTCACTTACAAGTAGGAGCTAAACATTGGGCATTCATGGACATAAAGATGGCAACAATGGAAACTAGGGACAACTACAGGATGGAGGGAGGGAAAGAGGAAGAGAGACAAGGCTTGAGTAACTACTGGGTACTAAGCTCAGTACCCGGGTGATGGGATCATTTGTACCCTAAACCTCATTATTACACAATATAGTCAGGTAATAGACCTGCAAGTGTACTCTTGAACCTAAAATAAAAGTTGAAGAAGTAAAAATAATAAAATAAAAAAATAATATGCTGTGCATTCAAGCAGGTGGAGCGATTGGGAGAGGGAGTGGGAAGGGGCAGGCAGTTGAGAAATATAATGGAAGTCTTGGGCAGGATTCCATGAGGCTGGCATTAGAAATGCAATATGAGGACCCATACGGCTATTCAGGAAGGGATCTGAGTATGGGGAACTAGGTTCTTGAAAAGTAATGCAAGATCCAGGGAGAGATGTCACATTTTTCTGAGACAAGAAAAAACACAATATTCTCCACAAGATGATCAAGCTCAGCATAGAAGAACACAGGATTTGGAGTCTGACAGCCTTCATAAGGAGAAAGAAGAGCATAATACAGCTAAATAAAAATTAAATATTAATACTAAAGTATGCAGTGATGACTGTAAGGACAAAAAGCATTCTGGAAAACAATAGTCTACCACTGGGTGCTAGAAAGGTGGAAGAATGCTTCCTAGAGGTTATGGGATCCAACTGGGAGCCTTCAAGTCTTAGAGGGAAGGCAGGCATTATGGTGTTCAGTGTTAACAATCAGTATGGAGGCCAGAAACAAAACAACTGAGGGAACTGTCTCTTAAATAGATAGGAAATGCAAGGAGACAGCACTCCATTTCCACCGGACACTTAATACTATCTCCTTCTGAAATGAAACAGAAATTAAACTATAGGTGGAGGTGGGGAAGAAACATGGGAAATAATTCAAAACACATGACTTTGGTTGCACTTTTATTTTCTTAAGAAAAATATAAACTTGGGTATTTGCACATAAAATATGGCTTTTCTCTCCACAGTTTACTGCTGATTATCTGTTTTCTGGTTGTACTATTGTATTTTACGTAGAAGAAACTGTCTCCAGGTTATAATGTAAATCAGCGAGAAATTAGATTTGAGTTACAGTTAATATTCTTGCCACATTGCATGTTAATTGATTAGGGAATTAATTTTCACAGATTCTCCATATCCTGGCTTTGACAGAAATTTATATATTATATAAATATAAAGATCTCACACATTTTTCTCAGCTTGCCCATGGTACTCTCAGAGAGTCAGAAACCTTTACTACCTACTTAGAGGATGCTGCTCACCCACCCCCAGCCCAATTCCCAGATCTCTTTTCCTCACATGAGCTTGCAGGTTGAGTTATGTCCGGAGCTCTGGAGCACATCAGTCCTTAAAAATGATACTTTCATTCACTTTTATTAGCAGTTCTGCTCCATCCTTGGACCCCAGTAAAAGTTCCTAGAACAAAGTCCTCATGTTGTACAATCTCTCTGATGCCTACTGGTCTGCATTGCTCCTTTCCATGTGCAGCTCAGGAAATGATCCAGAATTCAGAGCCTCTCGAAACAGAACCCGATCTTGCCTTTGCCATCCCTGCCCCCAGGATGTGTGCCAGTTTGAGTTAGGTCAGTCCTGTTCCTTCAGAGTTGACCTTCCTAGAACCCACCATGTCATGGAAGCAACATCTCTAGGTTCCTCGCCCATGTTCATTAGGCAAGAATGAAACCACTGCCAAAGTACCTGCTGATCTTTTAGACAAAATGCAGTTTCCTGCAACCTCTTCTTTGTCACTGGCCTCACCTTTGTCTCCTTTGTCCTACTGTCTGCATCTTTTTTCACTAATTACTTTGTTCAGTGCCATAGTTTAGTGGTTGAAATGATGGTGTAGATCATTTTGACTCTGTTAGCCTTTGTTGGAAGACCAAGAACCAAGAGAGAACTAACTCAGTCTCTTCACGTATCTGGACCTATGATATATACATTTGTGAGCAATGGAGAACCCGTAAACTGCGGGTCACATTCGCAGCAGAGCAGAGAAAATACAATCTACAAACTGAAAGAAGAAGCAGAGACAAGGCAGAGAGTCCCAGACTGCCAACCAAACCTGGATGTCCATGACCTCCCTTTTCAGGTTACATTCCTTCCTCTTTCAGGTTAGAGAGCCCTGATCTCTGTGATAAATTTCCTTGAATTACTGTCTGTTCCAAAGTGCCACAACAAATACAAGTTACTTGTGACATACCTAAGGAGAAATGGGCAGTGGCCAGGCCATGTGAGCCTGAAGTTCTGGAAAGATACAGAAAGTTGGCATCACAGGGCTTCACACCATTTAAAAAATAAATGACAGTTGAACATGATTGCCCCTCTATGGGATGCTCTTTTACACCCTCCAACACGACCCGAGTCACCAACTCAAAAGTTAGTCATTGTGTCAAATGTCAAATGCTGCCAGGTAGAGAGATTATGAGATACTAGCCTCTCCCTTCTCTAAATTCCATTGTACTCCATTCAGGAAGGCAAATTATATTCTGTATGCAGATTTTTCTAAAACAACATGGGGTGGAATGAGGGGAACTAATTTAAGGGTTTATCCAAGCAGTATTTGTTTATAAAGATTTATAGTTTTTGTTATATCTATTATAAATTAATTGAATTTTATAATATTTATTATAAATAAATATAATGTTTACTTATAGGGATTTATTTAAGCAGTTTTCTCACTCTAATAGGGTTTCTGGGAAGTCTTCTACAATCAGCTTAGTTCCTGATAGGCCTGCTATTCAGATAACTGCTGCTTAAACAACTTCCCCCTTTAGAAATCCCAGAAATTTTCTCTTTCCGTTGTAAGTCACAGACTGACATCTCCACCTAAAGTCCATGAGTCTTTTTGAGAGTCATTTGTTCAGAACACATGGCTTTAGCAAAACAGATGGATTCACTATGCGAATGGCCTGCACCTAAAAAAACAACATTGTCACAAAAATCCTGAAACTGGGACATCTACATTTCTCATAACATAACATAAAATAGAATTATTCCATGTTTAAATCACTTTGCTTCCATCTGGTTTTAATAAATGGCAATAATTGAGAAATGGAGGAAGGGAAGTAAGATGGGAAATGCAGTGGACATTCTAGTCACTTTCCCCTCTGGAGAAATATACCATCATCTCATTCTCTTCCCCATAACAAAGAAAACATGTTCTCAATCCCTATTGCACTGAGAAGCAATAAATTGCAAAACTCTCATATTAGAACTTGAAAGCTTTGCTACCTTTATATTAACTTAAAAATAGTGACTATCATGTGAAAATAATTTTTCTTTATTTATTTTATTATTATACAAAGTCAAACAATTGTCACTGGTGTGGCCTGGGTGAAAGATTTGGAACTTTTCCATTTTATAAATTTCTGTTTTATTTTCTTAATATAAAAACTCATATTTTTCTTCTTTTAGTCTGTGAAAACAATTTTTAAAATGTCTATCTTGGTTAAAAAAAAAAAAAAGAAAAAAAGGCCTAAAACTACCCTTTATAAACTCAGTGGCAAGATACATAATAACATATTGTTAAGTTATTGCAGATTAATATCTTATTAATCATTTAATATGAATAACTATGCATCAAGAAATTACACAGCTTCTACCAAACTGGAGTCTGGAGAGACATGGTTAATTGTTAGAATTTGGTAGTCTTTTCATTAATTGAGCAAAAATAAATGCAGTACTAGACATCTCCAATGTAAATAATACAGTTCACTAAGAAGATAAAACCAAAAATGTAGATAATGAAGAATTATGAGGTCTTTAATGTTTAAATATCTTTTGAAAATACTTCAAAGTAAACCTAATGATTCTTAAGAATGGCCAAATAAATGTTTGCTGTTGTAAGCATCAGGCCTTAAAGCCCACACCATTAGCAAGAGAAATATTATAAACCTAAGCAAAGCTGATTCCCAGATCCAGTGGATATTAAGCTAACACTCTGCCAAGAAAAACATTTCTCCTCCACTGCCCTGAGTAAGAGTCCTTCCTATGTCCATGGGAGGAAGTCATTTGCCAGATGTTGCTGTTTATTTTACAAGTCTCTCTTTGACTTGTGCTTATTTTCTCTTGACCTTCCCAGCTTCTCCCATATTGAGAAAAATCAAGAACTCTGCAACCCATGCTAAAGAAGTATCTAACTGTTCCAATCAATACATGTGTTCCTGTTTATGAACCCAGCCTAAATGCTGATGGAGACTGAATGATTAGGCTTTTGCCTTTCAATGCTGTCTGGACATGTATCAACAAAACAGACGATTTTACAACTTAGCATAATGAATGATATCTATGATGGAAACTTTCCCTTTTGTGTTAACACAAGTCTGTTAATGATAAATCAAGATAAATTAAATAAAAGAAAGTCAAAAGAAAAGAAAAGATGGTGTTATTTTGTAAAGACATTCAAAATCCCAAAAGATCACACAGTGGAATGTCAGAGGTTAGACTTTACCAAATAGGATTCAAAAAAGAATTTCGCTGCAATGTTTTCCTCCTCCGGAGAGAAAATTCAGCATTAAGGCCTTGAATGTTCAATATCTATGTTACACACACTTTGCTAACCTTATGCTAAAAGCACATTCTGTTCATCTAGGCCACTATGTCATCAAGGGTATCATGTCTACCGCACCTCCTTGCCTACTTGCCTGAAGCCAAGTAGGTTTTTCTGATGGGAGCTGCCTCTGCAGTTGTGTTCAGATTTAGCTTTCACACTCTGCTATTCCCATTGTCTTGTTCCACTTGTTATCTCTAGGTCCATTCCAAAAGTAGGAGCTAAAAAAATTGAGATGACAGCTAATGGGGCCAGGAAAACAGAGAAAGCAGAGTTGAAGTCAGGTCAGCTAAGAATATTCTGCATATGAGCTCAGCGAGCCTGAGTTTTTCAAGGGTTACATCAAAGAACTCAAAGGGCTTGGATTTAAATCATCTCTAAGTATATCTGAGAAAATTTAGAACTTAAGTAAAATCATACACACAACCCCTTACATTATCCCTGAAGTATATCCTAATACCTAGAGAATGGCCCTGGGCACATAATTGCTGTTCAATAGTCGATGAATGAATAAATAGATAGATATACAGTAATTCCTGTATGAGAGGCTGAGCAAAGATATCCCCACAATATCTTTGTTAAGATAATCAACTATTAGGCTACTAAACCCTTTTAATTTTTTGGCAAAACTTCTCACTTGGGATTAAGCAAAATTTGTCTCCATTAGACTGCAAATCTCCAGAATTCTTTGGATCCTATTCACCTGATTGACCAAGGGTGGAAAATATCTAATGCTGTAATTTACATATTTTTAATCCGGTACAGTCATGTGCCACATAACTACATTTCAGTCGATGACAGACAACATATTACAAAAATAGTGCCCTAAGATTGTAAGGGAACTGAAAAATTTCCATCACCTAGCGACTTCATAGCCATTATAACATTGCAGTGCAACACATGACCAAGTGTTCATGGTGATGATGGTGTAAATAAACCTATGGTGCTGCCAGTCATGTGAAAGTATTGTACAAACAATTACATTACAGTATCTAACACTTGATAATGACTATGCTACTGTTTTATGTATTTACTACACTATACTTTTTATTTTATTTTATTTTTTTAGAGCATACTCCTACTTATAAAAAAGAGCTAACTGTAAAACAGCCTCAGGCAAGTCCTTCAGGAGGTAGTCTAGAAGAAGGCATTGTTATCATGGGAGATGATGGTTCCATGTGGTGACTGCCCCTGGAGACCTTCCAGTGGGACAAGATGTGGAGGTGGAAGACAGTGATATTGATGACTCTGAACCTGCATAAACCTAGGCTAGTGTGGGTTTGTGTCTTGGTTTTTAATAAAATCTTTTAAAAGTTTTTTTAAAAAATTTAAGTAGAAAAAAGCTTATAGAATAAGAATATAATGAAAGAAAATATTTTTATACAGTTATACGACGTGTGTCTGTGTTGTAAGCCAAGGGTTATTACAAAAGAGTCAAAAAGTTTTTAAAGTGTTTACAAAATGAAAAAGTTAGAGTAAGATTAGGTTAATTTATTATTGATGAAAGAGAAATATTTTTTATAAGTTTCGTGTAGCCTAAGTGTACAGTGTTTATAAAGTCTACAGCAGTGTACAGTAGTGTCCCAGGCCTTCACCTTCACTCAGTACTCACTCACTGACTCGCCCAGAACAACTTCCAGTCCTGTAAGCTCCATTCATGGTAAATGCCCTACACAGGTGTACCACATTTTATCTTGTATACCATATTTTACTGTATCTTTTCTATGTTTACATATGCTTAGATAATATCAATACTTATCATTATGTTACAATTACCTATAGTATTCAGTACAGTCACACGCTGTCCGGGTTTGTAGCCTAGAAGCAATAGGCTATTCCACATAGCCTCGGAGTGTGGTAGACTATATCATCTCGGTTTGTGTGAGTACTCCCTGTGATGTTTCCATAATGATGAAATCACTGGATGATACGTTTCTCAGAAGGCATTCCTGTTGTTAAGCGACACATGACTATTTTTATACTCAATTCAATAACAAACCTGACTTGGTTGTGGTTTAGCGTCATGTTCTCAAACTATCTGTGGTGGAAGACCAGATTTTTTAAAGTTCTAATTCAAGATATACAGATATTTTTATGAAAGAAAATAGGCATGAATTACCAGAAAGAGAAAATTAAAATACGTAAAAAATATAAACTCCCATTGCTTTCATCCTTAGATTCAGCAGACATAAAATTACACTGTTAAGTTTTTTTTTCAACTATTCTGAAAGTTTCTGAAGACTCTTAAGTTTTCTATCTATCTGGTCACAAACTGCTATCAGGTCTGTTTAGCAGCACCCATCTGTGAATCACTCTAAAGCTCACATTAGTTTAGGTCTAATTTTCTTCTTTCTTTTGTTCTGAACTGACCAGACTTAGGGTGATAGTTCAGGTTATTGTTTCATATCACCTCCTTTCCATAACACTTAGCACTAAGATCGTTGCAGAGAGGAAAGATCACTCTGTGTTGTTGAAAACTGTTTCCGAAAAAATTTAAGCATAAAGAAGTCATTTTTGGCTGGGCACGGTGGCTCACACCTGTAATCCCAGCACTTTGGGAGGCCGAGACAGGTGGATCATGAGGTCAGGAATTCAAGACCAGCCTGGCCAAGATGCTGAAACTCCGCCTCTTCTAAAAATACAAAAATTAGCCAGGCGTGGTGACACGTGCCTGTAATCCCAGCTACTCGGGAGGCTGAGGCAGGAGAATCACTTGAACCCACCCAGGAGGCAGAGGTTGCAGTGAGCCGAGATTGCGCCATTGCACTCCAGCCTGGGCAACAGGGTGAGACTCCATCTCAAAAAAGAAAAAATAAAAGTCATTTTTAATCATTATATCCTTCAAGTTTTAAAAACTGAAGATTAAAATATTTGTCACAGGTCAGGAAATAAAGTTCACTAAGAAAATGTCTCCTTGTCAGAAAGAGTAATTATTCCCACTTATACACATCTCTGTTCTCCCATTGAAATGCTACTAAGTCATGTTTTCTTGACATTAGGGAATAATGAAGATATATGTCCAGGCAACACTTGAGTTCATACAGAAGACTGCATAACTCCCAATGCATTGCCCTTTTTGGTGATTAGAGTATTTCTGGAAGAGAATGATTAGGAGAAGGAAGAACATGCCTTACATGTTCTCTTTCTCTCTCTCCCTCTGTCTGTCTCTCTCTGTGTCACACACACACATACACACACATCCTTGTGCACACATACATGGCACATATTATAATGGCTTAGTGGTTAAATGAAGTGTGTGGCCTTGTAACCAGACACATTTTATTCAAGTCCTGACAGGCCCACTTATTAACCATAAAATCTTGGCAAGTCACTCACTCTTCTATGTCCAGGTTTTCCAGAATATTTTTAAATGAGCAAAGACATAAAAGATGGTGTTGAAGAATGGTATAGTAGAAGGCAGATAAATAACATCACATTTTTTCATTTATGTCAGTTTCACAAGGTTGGAGTTTAAAAAAAATAAAAGCACTATCATGATGAAGCAGCCAGCAACTCCTGACCCACATCACAGTCTAAAGCATATTATCAAGAAGAAAAACTATGGACCCTCCTATAAAAACTACTAATGAACAAGTACAATACTTTCTTTCAATATGAATACCTTTTTTTCTGATGACCAAAATGTCACCTAGGCCTGCACATTTAAAAATCTGATTTTAAAATGCCACTATTCTGTATTAAGTCTGTGCTCACATATACATATTTTTAAAATTCATTTAATCATAATAGATATTTCTAAAACCAATTATTATTTAAATTTAACCACCATTTTATAATTATTCACAAGGTTTGAACACAGCAAAATAAACTTATTCTACAAAAATACCCCACAATCACAAGAGAAACTTCTAAATTTATTGTTAACATTGTTCCATTACTCCTTCTCTCACTGAGAAAGATATAGATTATTCGATCTCACACAAGCAATGAAGTACAATTTTAGAAGAGCTTTAGTTACGCAAAGTATAGAAATTTTAGTGAATTATTATCCCATAAGTGAGATGGGTCCCTATAGCAGAGGGATCATGAAACCATAGTGGAAAGGACACCAAATTTGAGATCAGAAGCAGTGGGAAGACCATGGTACGCTGCCAAATTTTAGCTGCATTTCCAAGTAGTATTGCCTCATCTTTAAAATACAAATAATGATATATACTCCAAAAGGGGTGTTGTTGAAAAATGCATGATACAACATATCTGAAACGTATTTTATAAGTTTGTGGATGTTCAAATATTTGTAAAGATGATACGGGAAAAATCTACTTCACTTTATTTTAATTTATAAAGCTTCCACAAAGGTATAAATGCAGAGAGCATTGTTTAAGATAATAACATAGAAATATACACCTTTACAACCATGAATATAGTGCTGGCATCAATTGCACACATCTCAAGGTTGAGTATTCTACCAAGAAAAAGCCAAACACAGGGCACTATGAAGCACCATTTCCCTCACAAAATACTCGTCTCATTCTACATCTTCTAAAGACACAGAAAATTCAAACATCTTTCCAACTAGCCAAACTAATTATTCTGTGACAAGGAATCATTTGTCTGAAGCAGTAATAAACAGAGCATCACTAAAATAGTGCTATAAAACAAACAAAAAATGGAAGTACGAATACATGCCCATTCCCCTCCTTAGCTCTAAGGGAGGAAAAAAAGCACGTAAAATTGGGGAGCTGTTGCCCACAAGGTCTCTTTTTTTTAGCTGTGTGTGGATATTTGCAATTTGGAAATATCCTTGTACAAGTTCACTTCCCATTCCCCAGTGCAAACTGCACATGGTCATTGTCTACAACCATGCTGTTCCTGTGATTTATGTTGTAGAGAGGGCCTTGCTCCTGTGCTGAAAACTTCCAAATTGCTTTGGTGGTTCAATTGCCAATGTATGTTAGTTTTGGCAGAGTGGACATGGAAAACTGTTCTCATATTCTTTGGCTCTTATGCTTTGCATGTCAGATGAAACAGCAACGCAGAACTAAAACTGTTCCAGACCAAAGAAGACTTTGGATTTAGTTTAGCTTTTGGGAGACTCAGAGTCATAGTGAAAAAGGAACCGTACTGCAATCCAGAGATGTGCCTTCTAGACCTGGCACTGCCGATCATGGTGGTAAATCATTCTGCTTGCAGAGTCTCAATTTCTACGCCTCTGAACCAGGGAATTTACACTAGGTAAACTGATGATCACTAGTAAAATCGAGTAACTCAAGTTAAAGTCTCAACAACTCTTCTATATTTACATCAAGGAAAGGCTTTATTTAAAAACTGTATCTTCTGTTGTCCTCGCCAGGATCAGAAAGATAAATCACTTAAAGGAATTACAGCTATATTTCCACTAAATCATTTCAATTATTTCATTAAATAGGTACTAGTCTGTATGTTTCTGATGAAATTAGATGAATGAAAATGTTACCTTTATTTACATACCGTTTTTCCTCTCTATTTCTTCCATCCACCAACATCACTTAGAGAAGGAGGATTATTATTCCAAGCTATGGAAAAGCAAAAGGGAATCTGATAAGGATTTGCTTCATTTAAAAGGGAAAGTATTGGATTTTTATTTATGCTATTAGGGTAATACCATATCTATTACAGATATTTGAAAACAAAGTAGAAAGGGGGGAATTGTCAATGATTTTACTACTCCTTGTCAACCATAATTTAATAATTTTTCTTTCAGACTTTTTCTAGGCATACATTTTTCAGAAGGAACCAGGGTTCCTTTTTTACTTAGTTGTTAGCATAACGCAGATACAATTTTGCATCCTGCTTTTCTCATTTAACATAAGCATCTTTCCACGTTACTACAAACTCTGTATTTTTCATGATTGTATATTGTTCAACAATTGTATGTATATACTGGAATTTACAGAGCCATTTTCCATAGGTGAGTATTTCATGTGGTAAATTGTTAAGCAATTTAAATTTTTGTATGTAAAGAACATAAAGCTTTCTTCAAGGAGTGAGGGTGGGGACTGCATTACTTGGAGATCAAATATTGTAGCAAAGAGGAGCAGCAGCCAGGAACCTCCCAGCCACCAGGCACGTCTTCAGAATAGGGGCAAACAAGCACTCCATGGAAAGGCCTCGTCCCGTGCCTGGGTGGAGATCTGATAGCCAAAGGAAGCATGCCTCCCAGCAAGCAACTTAGAACAAATGCTTATTCCCAGGAGAAGTCCCGCCTACTTTCCACCAGGCAAAAATGCTCACCAAGGAAAATCTGATTTTCTACAACAGCAGAAAATGGCTTACAAAGTAACAAGCAGTAAGGAGCCAATTTGGTGGAGGCCAAATGCTACTGTCCCAAAGCATTGCAATGCAGTGAGGTGAGTGAGCCATCCCCTGCAGAGCGTGAGTCGTAAGGAAAAGGAACTACGATCGGCTTCCAGTCCCAGTATATCCATAAGAAAATTTTCATAATTGCTCATATTATGAAATTGCAGGGTCTGCAATATATTCATTTATATCATTTATAGAAGTTGCATAAACAAAAATTTTTAACTAATTTCCTTTCTTTCAAGTAGCACCAGAGTTGGGGGAATATACAGAGGATGCATCCCTTACTAACAGGGCCATCTTAACTGAATATATGTTTACATTTTTCATAACTACCCTAAAAGATATATCGAAGACATAAAATCATATTGCTAAGAAAAATTCCCGATAGTAGTTTAAAATGTATCAATGAAATAGAAAGGGATATCTGTGTTGACGACTTAGAGAAATACCATAGCTAAATTAACATAGGCCTTGAACTGTTAAGACATAGAATAGTGATTTTGCAAAGGTTTAGAATTAAAAATAACTTTTGACCAAATTTTTTAAATAGGCAGAAAAATAAACTATATAAATTAAACTGTAATATATCTGAGTGTACACATCCCAAAAAAACACAAATTGCCATCGGAGAAGTTAAAACAAATCAAAGAACATTATTTTGATGATGAAGTCTATTAGATACTGGGCTGATTATTCAGTTCCTTAATTCCCTTTTCTTCAAAGTATTTAAAATATGGCAGAGAACTTCCTCTCTAAAAAAATATTCAGGAAGAGTTCTGTGAAAGAGAAAGATGACCTGTAGTCTAGACGGTCTCTTAGGAGCTCTTCTTGTATATTAATCCTGAATTTCACTCATTACTCATCTCCTTAGAGGTAATCTAAACAGATTAAGAGCTTCTTTTTTTTTCCTCTTCTTTTTGGCTTTGGGAACTAGTATAAAATTAATATTTCCTGTTCCCTCCCAAGAACCCTGGAACCTTTACAAACAGTTGTTAAACATTTATAATTCCTTCCCACATTCATTCAACATTTACCACCACTCCCAAGATAAGCAACCCCCACTTTAAGGTATTATAGTGTCAAACACTGCAATAAAGGAAAGAGTGACTTACAGCAGCTGGTAAACACAGGCTTCTGATTCAAGAGAATACAGCAAAAAGAAGGGATGATTTTTGTTTTAGACAAGAATGCAGAGAGTTTCAAAATTCTATTACTACTTCAAAACCTCATTCCATTAGACGATATACAACTCAATTTATAACTTAGTTTCACTTTTCCTTCAGACCAAACTATATGTAAAACAATAACAAGGCCCACCAAATTTTATTTTTTGTATTGTACATTCATTTTGTTGTGCAACTCCAGTTTGTTGGAATCAACTGCAGCAATGTTTCATAATTTGATAAATTTCTGCTGGTTTTTGCAAAGAAAAACTTGAAGAATTTTAGCAAAGATTGATGTGCTGCACAAAATACCTTCACAAATCAAATTCAGAATGCAGAGAGAAAACATCAGAGGAAAAATTGTTCCTGCTATCTTTCAGAAAGAAATCTTTGCAACCATGGCTAACCAAGGGTTTATATAATCTAGCATTCTTAAAGGGATTGGTTTTTGTCAGGGAATACATTAAATTGAGTAACACTCAAAGAAGAGAAAACAAAACCCACAAGACTGTCTTTGAATTTCAGTCTTCAAGTCATTCTTCACCAAATAGCAGTAACAACCCCATTAAGGCAGTTTACATCTCCACACTGTTAGTTGATTTACTTGATTTCATACACTGTTGGTATACATTTTAAGTAAAAGCTCTTTTAAGTTTTAAAGATCTCTATCCCCATAGTCAATGATGCAAAGTTTCAGGCCCCAGACTGTAAATTGTAGTGCCTGGAAAACAATAAAAAGACAAATTTTACAGTGCTTCCCAATTAATCAAAGGAATACTTGATCTAGGATTGAACCATAGCCCCTGTAGTCATAGATGACCTCCTTAGATAATATAATCTACTAACCAGCAAGAATTTACCATGTTGTAATTTTGTGATTATTTTTGCTTTTATTTGTTATATGGGCTTTTAGAAATTAGGAATCTACTACAGGCACCACTAAAAAAAAATTGTTGTCTCATCCAATGACTCTAGAAACCCTTGAGAAAGTATAGTGGGGAGTTCATAACCAAATGGATTTTAACACCTGGGTGCATGATTCTCAAACCGGTGTGCGTTGGAATCACAGTGGTTGAGTTGAAGCACCTACAGTCTAGTGAGTTTAACAGGTAATATAGATGCCCATACAAGTTTTAGAACCACTAGATTGCACATCCAAAATCCCTTCCATTTTGTCCCAGAAATTTATTTTTACTGTACCTTGCCTTATCAAATCTGATTGAAATGTAGTTTTTCCTTAATTTCTAAAACTGCCAATAGCCTTTGTCAACTCTGTATATAATTATTCTGTGGTCTTTAGCAATAACAACTCACTATGCCTGGCTAAGTCTCCCCTGATCCTACAGAGAGAAAAGAAGAGAGGGGTCAGCTCTACCAAAGGGAACACCTGTGGCTGAGTGAGTTCAATTAGCCTAGTTCAGTGCATACCAATTTCCTTAGAGAAAAAGAACATTTCCACCCTTCAAGTAAACTGCTATAACAGCTGAATCTAGATGAAATACATGACACTGCTTCCCCTTTTTGAAGCTCCTAGCTGTTCAGAAAACACCATGGGCAATCTGTTCACAATTTCCTGTAGCCAGACCAACACTAATTCCCAATGATGTCAGTCACTTCCTCTTAAAGAGATTTTGCACAGCCCTTTGCCATCGTATAATTTGTTCTTAAAGAGAACATGCTAAGATATATTTTGTTCTCACTGCATTTAATTGACCTGGAGAAGTGCCTGGAACATAGTAGGCACTCAATAATAAATATTTGTTGAATGAATGAATGTTTTCTTGCACATCATGTGATCTTTATAATCATTAAGACATAATAAACCTAGTTCACAGTTACTCTGTAAAATATCAAGGGAGTTATCTTTCTAATTATTGGTAAGAGTTGACTTCTATTTGCAAACATATTCATCAGTGAAACTTGTTTAAGGACAGTGTTAATTCACAGGTTTCTTGCCCATAAGATAATAGAATTCTGATGCAATTTCAGATTTTCAGCATTGGTTTATAAATTTATACTATTTGATGCCAATTAATACAGGGTGGCCCTAACCTTCATCTTAATGTTTTTTTGATGCAGGAGCCCAGTTATAAGAGACTTTCTATCCTTAAATATACAAGCAGAATCCATGATATAGCTATTTGAATAATTTTGCTGTGTCTAAAATGTCTAGTAGAGTTTTGAGGAAGGGCACCCCTTGTTTTCTATTAACCCATCAATAGAGTTCTCTTCCTACTTATGTGGAAGCTAAAAGTACTTTCTATTTAAATAGAGCTTAGATTACAAGAATTGAAACTACAAATTTTACCTAATCATACAGAGGTAGACTCTATCCAATGGAGATGATTTCTAAAAGTTGTCAATCAAATTTTATAAACTGATTATAACTTAATACTAAATACTGGGAAGTTCATCAGTTGATGTGATTCTATAATATCGCCTTTTTACGTTTTTGCCTTTGCCTTTGCTTTTGTCTTTGTCTTTTTGTAGGCTGCTGAAAAATATAAATCCTTTCACTAACAACAAATTTATTGTTTATGTTATTAAAATGATGTCTTGTTTTAGAAGCTCAAGGAGACCCTTTTGAATATTGTTCATGTTTTAAAGGGATAGATTAAGGCATTTAAGAACACACAGAAAATTATCAGCCAGGTGAAACTTTGCTCAGTTAAATTCTTTCCTTCAATTAATATTTATTAAAATATTCTTTAAGCCAAGCATTATGCAACAGAAAACAAGATAGTCACAGTGCCTGCCCTCATACAGTTTATGCTCAGGACAGAAACATAAACATTAAGAAAACGCAAGTGCAAGAAGTATCAAGAAAAGAGGCATTCAATTTGATAGAGGAATAAAGTGATATTTGCAAGGCCATCCTGGGGATGTGGTATTTAGGTTGAGACCTGAACAACAAGTGACAATTTGCCAACCACAGTGAGAAGAACAGCATGCTCTTGATCCAAAGGCAAGAGGCTGTCATGTGAAAAGAATTGGACCAAGCCCAGGAAGACCAAGGTACAGAAGAGATGGGCAGCAAGTTGGAAGAGGAGGACGGAGATATGAGTAGGTCTTAGCTTGGGGAAGCTCCTACCCCCATGGAAATAAGATGTTTGAGATGTTATCCACAGAACGGTGGAAAATCATTGAAAGGGGTAAATCCAGTATCGTATTAATGGTTTCGCGAACTTACATTAAGCATTCAGCACTTGGTCAATTTTTACTAGAGCCATCTGTCTCAGCCTAAGTTAACACCCAAGAAGCAGAACCAGACACATGCAGGGCTGGCATGCAGGTAGTTTGTTTTAGTCTGTAAACCAAGGAACAAGAGAAGGGGGTGAGGAAGAGTGAGGCAGAAAAGGAGGGAAAGTCGATTCGAAGGGGCACTATTGAGCAGATCTCCACTGTGAGCAGCAGGTCTCCAGCCCATTAGGGACACTCCAAGGAGCAACATAGAAGGTGCCTTAGAATCATCCAGGCAAGGGATGGAAAGGGGAAGTATTTATCCACCACCTTCCATTCCCAGTGGGTCCTGGTGGCCACTCCAGTGCAAGTCCAGGTTGGCACATGCATCCAAATGGTGAAAAGGATCCATGCTGATGTACTCCAAGACAGCAATAGAGAAGCCCCAGGATTGAGCAAGAGGCTCCTGGTACAGCTGAAGCAAGTGTTATCAGACTAATACTACCCTGAAGCTGGTTGCAAGAGCAAGGCTGAAATTAAAAGCAAGGCTGAAATTAAGATGTGAGGAAGGAGAAAGGACATATTAGACATGACACCCCATTTACCATTCACTCTGGAGTAAATCTGGAATTATTCAGCCACTAATGCAGAACCCAGATAAAGCATTTGGAGTGCGGGTGCTAGAGAGAAGAGCTGGTCCTCTGGTGTCAAGCGCCATCCACAATTAATGCTTTTGTCTTTCCAAATAACACTTATCATGTGCTGGATTCTATGCAAAGCCCTTACACTGCCACATTTAATCCTCCTAACAATCACAGGAGGGGGTAAAATCATTATAGTTGTATTGGTTATCTATTGCTGCATAGTAAATTATCCCAAACTCAACAGCTCAAAACAACAAGAAACATTATTTCATCTCCTTCCTGTAGGTCAGGAATTTGGGAGGTACATAATTGGGAGGTTATAGCTCAAGGTATCTTACCCAGTTGCAATCAAGACATCAGCCAGAGTTGCAGACATCTGAACGCATCGCTGGGGCTGGAGGTTGTGCTTCCAAGATGGCTCATTCACATGGTGCTGGTTGTTGGCAGGAAACCTTAGTACCCACCGTATGGGCCATTCTTCATGCTGCTTGACTATCCTTACAACATGGCTGCTGGTTTCTCCCACATTGAGCAATCCAAGAGAAAGGCCAAAGCAAAAGCCACATGGTTTGGATTATCTAACCTCAGAAGTCACACACCCTCGTTTTTATAACCCATTGGTTACATAAGTCAGGCCTAATGAATATGAGAGGAGACTACACACAGGCCTGTAGACCAGGAGGCAGGAATCAAAGGCCATCTTAGAAGCTGGCCACCACAGTAATCATTTAACAACTGAGATTAGTGGGGCCCAGGGAAGCAAAGCAAGTTTCCTAAGGTTATACAGTGAGGTGTAGACTTAAGATTTGAAACTGGGCCAGGTGCGTTGGCTCACACCTGTAATCCCAGCACTTTGGGAGGCCAAGGCGGGTAGATCGCAAGGTCAAGAGATCGAGGCCATCCTGGCTAACATGGTGAAACCCCATCTCTACTAAAAATCCAAACATTAGCTGGGCGTGGTGGCGTGCACCTGTAGTCCCAGCTACTCAGGAGGCTGAGGCAGGAGAATCGCTTGAACTCGGGAGGCGGAGGTTGCAGTGAGTCGAGATCGCGTCACTGCACTCCAACCTGGTGACAGAGGGAGACACCATCTCAAAAAAAAGAGATTTGAATCTGGCTCTCTCTAAGTTCTATGCTTTATTACAGTGATATACTGTCTCTTTAAATAACCTAATCCTGAAAACCAAAGATATTTATCCACACAGGGAAACATTTAATCCAAAATAATATCAAAAAGAAAAAAAAAACGGTACAGCCGATGAGTAGACTCAATTTGGCACAAATTTCTGACTCTAGCTTTCTTTGTCCACAAACTAAATTGTCAGATTCATAAACACAGGTATACTTGTGCCAGAATTAATCAAATGTTACATGGTATAGTACTTTTTCTAAAGGCACGATCTGAGAAAGTTTCATTTAGTAAAATAAACTTACTTCAAAGCAGTCCAGATGGTTTCAATACTACCTTTTAAAAGGGGAGGAGGGAGATTTAGGGTATGATAATGAGACATGAAAAACCTTCTGTCCTCTCTATGGGATGGAAGCAGGGACTGCTTTCTTCTACTTCTTATTTAGAAGACATGAGAACCAAAGGCCTGGTGACTCAGTGTTGCTGTAAATCATCCAGGATGCCGAACTCAACTGCTTTGTGAGGAGCCTGGGGTTACAGTTCTCAGTAGCACAGGGCTGTGCAATTAAAGCAAAATGTGGAAACCCAAAAACAAAGAAAGGTAGGTTAAAGGATATTCTCCACCTGTACCCATGTGGTATTACCAGAGGGCCCTAATATAATCATTTAATGAACCCTAAGAATTGGAGTAGAAACATGAAAAAAGGAATGTTTGTCATACTTTAGTCAATATCAAACACTTTGGCATTTGAGTCACATGCAGAAAGTCTAGAGACAATATTCTCAGTGTAGAGGGAGAAGCTAGGTTCTCAGAACCTCCTATTAGTCACACCAAGTCCTAGCTTTGGTCATTCCACAGCATCTGCAGGCCCACCTGCTAATGGGGAAAGGAAGCCATTCAGTGGCTATAAACCATTTGAGATCTCACTAACGAGGATGTCAGTCTGATTCTCCCAGGTTCTGTCCTCCTCTTGGACTGCTCCAGAACAATACCCCATTGTTCAATGTAAATAACAATTGTAGAGCTTCAAGTACTGGTTCCTTCCAACTGCAGTCATTCTGAAAACTTTTGCTCTCTGCATTTCTTTCTCTTTTATGAAAGTTAACGACAAACAGGCAGATCATGGGCTGCAATCCACAGAATAAATTAAAGCCATTCCGTAGTCAACAGTTTCCAGACATTTTTCGTATCTGCAGACCAAGCCTACAAACTCAATTATTTTCATTCATTTCAACTTCTGTTCCAAAGCCCTGGGAATGGAATAAATTAGGCAGCTCATCTTTGAAGCACTATTTCTTTAGAGAATGCAATTCACAGGATAGACACCATTTCCTACGGAAAAATACCTTCACCAGTAGAGTAAGAGATACGCAACTGTGTTCAATGAGATTTCAACAGAGATAGGAATGTTGAACAAAAAGAAGCAGAGGCTCCAACTCAATAAAGTACCTTGAACATTCCAGGGTCTTTGATCTTAAAAACTGAAGCTTTGGAATACCACTGTAACAGTCTCCTGGAATATTTCCAGTATTGTTGTTTCCTAAGACAAGGGAATCTCAAAAACATGTGGATATGCAGAAATCTCATCATGTTTTTTGATTTCATCTCCCGGTCCCATACCTTTTCAGATGAACTCATGCTAACCCTCCAAGGTACACTGCTACAAAGGATGTAGCATACACTTGTGTGGAAGGATGAAACAAACAGAAAATCTCCAAATTCTAAGACAAGTGCCAAAACAAAAACGGGTGTTTAACCTGAGCTCTCTGAGTCAGGGGGCATTGAATAGTGAGATACAGGAAAGGTTAAAAAAAGAAAAAGAAAAAATGTCAGAGCTTCTGATGAATGGGGAATCAACTTTGTTCCCATCTAAAGCCAGAAATATCAATATAACCCTTTCCACAATACCAGAAATGAGTGGATATATTGTGACACGATGAAGCTTAAGCTCTGCCCTCCCAGGACAACTCTGTTCCTCATTTTATATTTGTAGTTTTGAGTTATTTTTCTTACAGAACCCTCCCTCAATTGTTTAAGATTCAGGGCCCTTAAAATGTGTATTCATTTCTTCACCACACATTTGCAGAAGCATTCCTGCATTGTTTTTTTGTTTTGTTTTGTTTTGTTCTGTTTTGTTTTTTAACAAATATAACCAAACGCAAAGAGCAACAAAACACTTCAAGCTGGTTACCCAGTGACTTTGCTTGAAATCCTTCAAAGGCTTCCTGTGATACTTTGAATAAAATCCAGACTCCTTACTGTGGTCTGCACAGCTCTCCATGATCCAGCAATTTCTTCCTCAATCCCAAATCATTCCGTTCTCCCTCTGACCCATATCCCGATCACACCAGCCTCCTTGCAGCACAGAAGCTAGTAAGAACATCAACAATAACAATGTTGGTGGAAATCTTTCCCTGTCTTTTAAAATTGACAACTTGAATGTTATATAACACTTTCCTGGCAATTCTTTGCCTACTTACAGGTTGGTGACTGTGCCCTGGGTGGTAGAGTTTGCCAGATAAGCCATCCCTGAATCAGTGACGTGTGATTGAACAATTAAATGACTAAAGTGGTATAGCCTCCATACTCATTTGAATTCTTTGCACTTCTAGTCTAAAAAGGGCAAGACAGATGCAATTGTGTTGTGGAGAAATATATTTGGATTCTTTTGCAGAGAAAAGGAAAATCAAAGAAAAATATTATGCGTGGTATGAATTGGGAGTTTATAATTCAGAAATGTACTAAAAATAATGACAAGAATTAAAAATGAAAAAAGTAGCTTTATTTTTAGATACCTCTCACATGTGAGAGAATAGCCTGCTATTGGCCAATAACCAAATTAATTATTTGTTTCTCCATGAAGACTCCTTTCTGAATTAGAAGAAAGGAGGAAAAGGTGAATTGAAGAGCAGATTGAAAATGGAGATATAAAATCAATGACTCTTTTTTAAGGATGAGTCATCATGGCTCTTCTAGATGATTGATTGTGAAGTGGGAGAAATAGAATGCATTAAACTATAGGCATTTGAGGCCAGTAGTTCTCTGGGGCACTCTTCTCCATTATTTGAACTATTTTCATTGCATAAGCTAAGACTAAAAATATTGCCAAAGTGAAATGATCTCAACATTTGGTTCTCCAGTGTTTCTAGAGTACATTATTTATTATCATTCTCTAAAATGAAAATACATCTGATACTTCAAAAGACACATTGTTATATTTTTTAATGTTTTGATTATATTTCATCTCATTTCCAAAATGATTGAAGTAGCTTATAATAAATACACAAACACAATAAGCAAGTTAATAATTGAAATAGGAGACTAATTGTAAGTGGAAGACAATTATATCTAAGCTAATATCAAGAATGGACAATGACATTAGATTTAACTCTGAGCTTTCTAGATGCCAAAATAAGGGCCAGTGATTAATTATGCATTGCTTATCTGAACAAAAGAATTATTTATTTAAGAGTCACACATCTTCTAAGACATATTTATGCATTTATTGCATGGATCCTTTTACAAATGCATTTAGACAACATAATAGATAACCACAAACAACTCCTGTCCAAATGTTTATAGATTCACTAATGCATACCTACATATAACTCAGAAATATACATGTATGCACACATAGCATACTTGTGCATATATTTATATGCATAAATATACATGTATGCTATGTGTGCATACACGTATATTTCTGAGTTACAGCATGTAATCTATATACACACATGTACATATCCATACATACAGATACACATATATGAAGTATTATGTTGGTACAAGAGTAATTACGGTTTTGCTATAGAAAGTAACCAAAAACAGAAATTACTTTTGCACCAATCTAATAACTCAGAGAAAGTGTTTCTCTAAAGGGGTAAAGTAATGAAGTTGTGTAGATTGCTGGTAATGATGGCCCCAATTCTTTTCATCCCTGCATGCTAACACTTGGCAATGTAGTTCTGTCACTCCCTTATCAAGTGGTAAGTATATTTCTCTTCCCCTTGAATCTGGGCTGTCTCTATGGCCAGCTTTGGCCAGTAGAAATAACTTTGTATGACTTCCTAGCCTGGGCTTCAAGAGGCCTTGCAGCTTCTGCTCTCACACTCTAGTCCAGGCTAGCCCTCTTGTGGATAAAAGCACATGCTGGCCCTCTTGAGGATAAAAACCACCCTCAGAGAGAAGCCCAGCTGACAGTCAGCACCACCTGCCAAACAACTGAAGAAAGCTTTTTTAGGCCATCTCACTCCAGTTGAGACACCAGATAACTACAGCTGCATGAGTGATCCCAGGAGAGGCCAGCGGAAGAACTGCCCAGCTGCAAACAACCCAAACTGGGAACCACCAGAATCATAAGCTAAATAAATGATTGTTTAAAGCCATTGAGCTTTAGGGTGGTTTTTATATAGCAACTGTTGATGTAAGATTCAAGGTATAAAGCTTCCTTATTTAATAACAGAAAAAAATGGAGTAATCTAGGGAACTATGGTTGCTCACACCACATTTCCCTAAGTTCTTTAAGGAGTTCTGAGAAAAGGGAGATGAAGATTTTACTTAGCTACATTTTTTTGCCCCTTGGGTAGAATAAGTGTAAACTTACTTTTTTAATAATACGTGTTCTTCTGACTTTAAAAAAGAATTCCTAGCAACAGCCCACATATTTTCTATTTCCTATTGCAGTCAGTGTGTTCCTTTTTGGCCTGAATTTTCCAGGATAGTCCTGAGTTGTCATCATCAAACTATGCATTATTAGGCTGAAACTTCTGATTTGGAGTTGGAACAATATAGAAGCTGATATGGTTTGGCTGTGTCCCCACTCAGATCTCATCTTGAATTCCCACGTGTTGTGGACGAGACCCAGTGGGAGATAATTGAATCATGGAAGCAGGTCTTTCCTGTGCTGTTCTCATGATAGTGAATAAGTCTCATGGGATCTGATGGTTTTATAAGGGGGAGTTTCTCTGTATAAGCTCTCTGTCTTTGCCTGCCGCCATCCATACATGATGTGACTTGCTCTTCCTTGCCTTCCACCATGACTGTGAGGCATCCCCAGCCATGTAGAACTGTAAGTCCATTAAACCCTTCTTCTTATATAAATTACCCAGTCTTGGGTATGCATCAGCAGCATAAAAACTAACTAATACAGATGCTATATGTATATATTTTGAATACCAAAAGTATAATTGGCAAGTTAGTCATTTTAAGACATTTTCAAAGCCTGATCTGTATTCTCACCAGGAGGACAACACCTCCCAACTTTTCACAAAAGCATGTTATTCTTTTAATGATGTAGATTGACAAAGCATGCACGTTGAAGGACACGCTATCACTGGTATTAAAGATAAGACTCACATGGACTGTGGCAAAAATAGAAATGAGGAGACCAAAAAATACACCTAATCTATTAGTCCAACCCACTGATGATGGTGACTTGAACTAGAGTGTTGGCAATGGAACTGGGGAAAAGGGATGACTTCAAGGTTTTCTTTGAAATAAAAACGACAGGCCTCACAGAGAAAATAAACAAGAGTAACCTCTAATTCTGCTCTGAACCATTAAGTGGGTGGTAAAGGCACAAGGGGTGTGTGTGTGTGTGTGTGTGTGTGTGTGTGTGTGTGTGTGTAGGCAGGTTAAGTTTGAGATGCTTGTGAGACAACCAAGTATACATGTCAAGTATATAGTTAGATGGATGGACCTGGAATGCAGATGAAAAAATAAAATGGGAATATTAAGTGTAGAGAGCAAAGGGGCTAGCAGAGGATAGCAAAGTTAAAGAAATCAAGTGTTAAATCAGTTAGAGCTTTATAGGATCCATAGTAAGGGCTCTGGATTAATTCCAGTGGCTTCAGAAACTATGGGAAGTTTTTTAACCGGGATGTAAAAAAGTCTGAGTTACATTATAAAAATCACTTTGGCTGCAGTGAGAAGTAATGTGTGGACAGCCAAGTTATTATAAACTAGACATGATGGTGGCCTGAGGTAGTGTGTTAACAGTGAAGACAGTGAGCAGTGGCTAGGTTGGGGACATGACTTGAAGGAAGAACCAACAAGACTTGCTGACAGATGTCCTGCAGAGAATATGCTTGAGCAAATGAGCTATGAGGATAAAAAATGAAATAGATTTGAGATTTCAGAGGTGATGCAATTTCTGGGTTTAACAAGCTCCAAGGCATGTCCACAGAAGCATGGACAGCACCAAAAAAAATTAAAAAGAGAGTAAAAATTAGGAAACCACGCTGTTAAATGAAAAATGAAAAATTTGTATAAGGTATATTGATAATCTTGTGACTCTTACATCAGCAGTGACCATGATGACACAAACGATCAGCTGTGTCCTGTTTTGTCCATTTGACACAATCCTGTAACCAAACAGCAATCTCTCCACAGATCTTCCCAGTAACCACAACCAAAAAACAAATAGTCATGTACTGCATAACAAATTTTCAGTCCACGATGGACCGCATATATAACAATGGACCCAAAAACTTTTTATGGAGCTGAAGAATTCCTATCACCTAGTGACATCATAGCCATCCTAATATAGTGCAATGCGTTACTTACGTGTTTGTGGTGATGCCGGTGTAAACAAACCTACCATGCTGCCAGTCATATAAAAGTGTAGCACATGCAACTATATACCCCATATAGTACTGGGTAATGATCATAAATGACTATGTTGCTGGTTTGTGTATTTACTATACTATATATTTTATCATTCTTTTAGGGTATACTCCTTCTACTTGTTAAAAAATAATAAGTTAACTGTAAAACTGTCTCAGGTAGGTCTTTCAGGAAGTATTCCAGAAGAAGGCGTTGTTATCATAGGAGATGACAGCTCCGTGGGTGTTACTGCCCCTGGGGACCTTCCTGTGCGACAAGATATGGAGGTGGAAGACAGTGATATTAATGATCCTGACTCTGTGCAGGCCTAGGCTAATAGGGGTGTTTGTGTTGTCGTTTTTAACAACAAAATTTTTAATAGAAAAAGGCAAATATGATAAGGATATTGTATTAGTCAGGGTTCTCTAAAGGGATAGAACTAATAGGATATATTCATATATAAAGCGGAGTTTAATAAGAAGTATTGACTCATACGGTCACAAAGTGAGGTCCCACCATAAGCTGTCTGCAAGCTGAGGAGCAAGAAGAGCCGGTTCGAGCCCCAAAGCTGAAGGACTTGGAGTCTGATGTTCAAGGGCAGGATGCATCCAGCACGGGAGAAAGATGTAGGCCAGAAGACTAAACCAGTCTAGACTTTCCACATTTTCCTGCCAGCTTTTATTCCAGCCGTACTGGCAGCTGATTAGATGGTGCCCACCCAGATTGAGGGTGGGTCTGTCTTTCCCAGTCCACTGATTCAAATGTTAATCTTTGGCAACACCCTTTACAGACATAGCCAGGAACAATATTTGCATCCTTAAATCCAATCAAGTTGACACTCAATATTAACCATCACAGATATCAAGAAAAAAAAAAGTAGTTTGTACAACTGTAAAATGAACTTGCATTTTTAAGCTAAGTGTTATAACAGGAGGCAAAAAGTTTTTAAAGAGTTAAAAAGTTTACAAAGAAAAAATTTATAGTAAGCTGAGGTTAATATCAAAAAAAGAAAAATATTTTTTATAAATGTAGTATAGCCTAAGAGTACAGTGTCTGTGAAGGTTACAGTAGTGTACAGTCCTGGGCATTCACGTTCATTTACCACTCACTCACTGACTCACCCAGAGCAACTTCCAGTCCTGCTGAAAGCTCTCTTCATGTCAAGCGCCCTATAGAGGTGGACCATTTTTTATCTTTTATACCATTTTTACTGTAGCTTTTTATGTCTAGAGGTGTTTAGATACATAAATACCATTGTGTTATAATTGCCTACATGCTGTACAGGTTTGTAGCCTAGAAGCAATATAGCCTAGCCTTTGTAGCCTACACCATATAGCCTAGTTGTGTAGTAGGCTATACCATCTTGGTTTGTGAAATTATACTCTACGATGTTCACACAATAACAAAATCACCTAATGACGCATTTCTTAGAATGTATGCCCATCATTAAATGATGCATTACTGTCAATCAAAATAATCACCATTACATAGTATAAAACAGGCATATCTTGGTGCCCAGATCCTCACAGTTCCCACAAAGTAGTACACTCTTGCACTGTAGCCTTGACATGATGCCACATTCAGATGAGCATCCATCCAACATCAATCAAAACGAAACACTGAAGAAGTATTGAAATCTTTTCAGTAAATATTCACAAAATGTCACTGGGAGATTTCGTACTAAATCCACTTCAAAACCTCTTTTTGCTCTCAAAAATCCACAAAACCAGGTATGCAACTGTCCCCAGCCCCTCTTCTGTCTCCACCCTTCCCAGAATTTTCTCTGAAACTTGGCCCACTCTAATTTTTTCTTTCATGTCCTTCATTCTCTTAATCTTTTTCATCATGAGGAACTATTTGTCCCAACTTAATCAATCAAGCTTGTCTTCATCTTTTTCATGACCCAGTTCTGCATTACGAAGGCCCAGAAACTAAGCTGGTGAAGTCAGTGTTCTCCTGAGCAAACACAGAAGAGAAAATACTGTGATATTTCTTCGTCCTGTCACAGAAGTCATGATACTTAGAGCAATGCTTCTCATATTTCAGCATGAAGCAGAATCATCTAAAAAATTCATCAAGGCTGGGCACAGTGGCTCAAGCCTGTAATCCCAGCATTTTGGGAGCCCAAGGTGGGTGGATCACCCGAGATCAGGAGTTCAAGACCAGCCTGACCAACATGGAGAAACCCCGTCTCTATTAAAAATACAAAATTAGCCGGGTGTGGTGGCATGCGCCTGTAGTCCCAGCTACTTGGAAGGCTGAGGTAGGAGAATCACTTGAACCTCGGAGGCTAAGGTTGCAGTGAGCCAAGATCACGCCACTGCACTCCAGCCTGGGCAGCAAGAGTGAAACTCTGCCTCAAAAAAAAAGCTTGTTAACGTGCAGATTCGTAAGCCCATCCTGAGAGACTTTAGTTCAGTAGGTCTGAGTGAGGCCTGAACATGCATATTTCAAACAAGCTCCTAGGAGGATACTGATACTGCCAGCCCACCAACCTCATCAGGAGTGGCACTGGTAGAGCCCTTGGGAAGAATTCCTAAAGGTCTTTTGGGCAGAATACGATTCACCACAGTGTTTGATAGTAACACATATCTACGCTTTTCTTCTTTTGAGATATATACGTGTATATTCATACTCTTTCAGAACAGGTTAGATGATAGAAGACTGATCAACAGATAGAACTCATTCAGGAACAAAGAGAGGGAGAAAAGTAAAGCAGAAGGAGAGAAGAAGGAAAAAGGGAGAGAAGGAGAAAAAGGAGGGAGGGAAGGAAGGAAGGAAGGAAGGAAGGAAGGAAGGAAGGAAGGAAGGAAGGAAGGAAGGAAGGAAGGAAGGAAGGAAGGAAGAGAGAGAGAGAGGAAGGAAGGAAGGAAGGAAGGAGCAGGAAGGCAGGAGGAGGAGAGGGAGAGAAGAGGGAGGGGATGGAAGGAAAGGGGAGGGGTAAAGAAGGGAAGGGAAGGAGGGATGAGAAGGAAGGGAAGGAGGGAAGGGAAGGAAGGAGACAGGGAAGGAAGAGACAAAGAAAGAATTTGGGAAACTCCCTGTTCAGTTGTCCAGCCACAAGTGGTAAGTCCCATCTACCACGTTGCCGCCTGTCAAGGATGGGCATCTTCAGGGTACAGGCCTCTAGGACAGCAATATTTATTTCTCCCTTCCTGCCTATTATCTAATCTGATAACATCTCTAAGATTCCTGCAGATGACCACAAATTCTACTATTACATGATCAATGCACCTGCTCTACTGTGGGCACCAGAAATGTCTGTGGACTAAGGCAACTCAGACATGGTTTCTCAAACCTTCAAATGAGATTCCTTCACACTGTCTCACCCTTCAGCACTGCTCACAGTTGCTGCATAACTGCAGGTTTTATCATGAAAAGTCATCAATCCTCTTCCCCATCTCTCTAGTACTATCTTCATTCCTATGAAGCAACCATCTTTTACTATTTTAGTTGTTTCTTAAAGTATTTGCTTTTATATTTCTAAATCATGTTTCCTTTTTTCTATTTTATATAATATCTATTTTGTTCTTACTATAGGAAATGTAAATTTAGCTCCCTAAACTATGCTTCATACAGGCATTTTCCTTCCTAATCTTGGAACGCAGTTTTATTGCTTCTGAATAAATCAATATATCATGTTTTTATTATGACTATAACTATGATTCATCATTGAGTCAGGTAGCGTATTATGATTGCATTTCCCAGTCTTAGTTCATTTGCGCTGCTATAACAAAATATCATAAACTGGGTAATTTATAAACAACAGAAATTTATTTCTCACAGTTCTGGAAGATTAGAAGTCTAAGATCAAGGTGCTGGCAGATTGGATGCCTGGTGAGGGCCTGCCTACCTCCTGGTTCACAGACAGCTCTTTTCACTATAACCTCATATTGTGCAAGAGACAAGGGGGTCTCTCTTGAGCCTCTTTTATAAGGGCACTGATCTCATTCATGAGAGCTCTGCCCCCATGCCATTTTCATTCCCAAAGGCCCCACCTTCTATACCATCACTTTGGGGGTGAGAATTTCAGCATATAAATTTGTGAGGGAAACACACATTCACACCTTAGCATTCCCTCTTTAAAATAATTTTGTGTTATTCTTAAAATAAATAGCTCCTTTTTTACCTACATTTCTTTCTTTGAGACCCTGCCTCAATCTTCCCATACTCTTCGATAACTTTCCATTTAATTTTCTACATGGGCAAAACTGTCGTATTTATGTATCAGTTCCATTTATCTTTCCTGGATACATTTTTCCCAAGCCTGTCATTATCCTGTACGTGATGCTGTCAGCCTACAGGGTTTCCTTTCTCTTTCTCATTCTGAATCTCTGATGTCCTGGATTCCCTGTCTTCCTCTTTCTCAATTTAATCCCTTGTTTTGTAGGATACATCCTTCAATAGCTTACTGAGAAGAGTGTGTGGGAAATCTAAAAATAATAAAGAGACCACGTCTGCTTGAAATGTCTTTATCTTAATTTCACACTGGTTTGGTCATCTCACGAAGTACACATTTCTAAGTTGGAAATCATTCTTCTCTGAAATTTGAAGTATTGCACCAGTGCCTTCTAGCTTCCCGTCTTGCATTTGAGAGGCTGGATGACATTCTTAGTTTGGATCCCTGTACGTGGCTTGATTCTGTTGTTTTCTCTTTGTAGCCATATTTCTGAAATATGAAATTCAACAAGACCTGGAACAAGTTTATTTTCCAATCATCATTGTATTAGGTACTCAGCACCCTTCTGTATCCAAAAACTCATGTCTTTCAATTCTGAAAACTTTTTGGTATAAGTCTTTGATAGTATTTCTCCTCTATTTTCTCTATTCTCTCTTTCTGAATTACCTATTATTTGGATGTTAAAATTATATTACCTTCTAATTTCCTTATATTTCTCTCCCATTTTTCACTCCTGACTTTCGATCTACTTTCTAGAAGTCCTCAAACAGACCCAGGTTTGGTGGCTCATGCCTGTAAGTCCCAGCTACTTGCGAGGTCAAAGTATGAGGATTACTTGAGCCCAGGAGTTCAAGGCCAGCCTGGGCAACATAGCAAGACCTTGTCTCTTAAAAAAAAAAAAAAAAACACTAAACTAAAAAAATAGACATCCTCAAACTTATCTTCTAAACCTTCTATTGAACTGTTTATATCCGCTATTATATGTTTATTTTTCATGAGCTTTCATTCCTTAATAAATGCTTTTAGTCCTTTAACAAATGTTTTTATAAAACTCTTTTTTTTGTTTTATGTGTGTAAATTGCCTTCTCTCTCTCAGGATATTATTATCTTTCTCTCCCCCATCCCCCTGTTTCTTTTACAGTTTTTGGGATCCATGCGCTAAACTTTTTCTTCTGACTTTTTTTTAAATTTTGGTTTCTGTCTTCACATTACAACCTTCCTCTTGGTGAACCCTTCATATTTAAAGGTCAGTCACCAAAACCCTTACTGGAAGCTCTGTATGCATGATTTGTCAAGGGACAGGCTCCACCGTAGGATGCTTGGTAGGGACGTGGCCATTCGGTGTCCACAGATCTCTCCCCCACTCTCCTGCCAGTGTCCCGGGAACAGAACAGGAAATGAAGTCAAGGGAGTCTCACAGTTAAAATGTAGACTTTCATTAAATCCTGTCTCCACATGGTTTCAATCCCATCTTTAGCTGCCAACAGGCACATTTTTATTTGTCACAGTTTGCATCCTGATTGGTCCTTAGAAACACACGGTCATCATCAATGTGGAGACTATGGAGTTAGGGTAGGCCTGGGAGCTTTATCGTAGGGTGGAAGGGAGGCATACCAGAGGATACCCTCAGTGCACTAAATCCATGGTTAGAGGAAGCAGAAGGGGTGCCAGAATCCGAGGGCAGCAAGAAGTGAGAGTAGCATGCAGGAGAGAAGGTGCCATATGTGTACTTTGCTAACTTTTATTCTCGTCCTCATTTACTCACTTTCAATGGGCCAAGACAATTGACTTTTAATTCTCTCTACCCACTCCCATCTTGCTGTGTCTTATGGGGCAGAGAAGTGGCAGGGAAGGTAATTCTAACTCAGGGCGTTTATACTACAGTAATATGCCCATCCAATGGTCAACTGTGAACAGAACTGCTTACCGGGAGGCTCTATCATGAACATGCCTGGTTTAGCAGAAATTCTGCTTGTGCTCTTATGGTTCATTTCCCCAAATAATGTCATTAAAAAATATAATGGATAATCACTGTTGTGTAAATGAGTTGCAATTTTAAAAGGCATAATAACAGACCTTGTGTATTCCAACCATCAAAAGGAATGTTCCCAGCCCTCCTCCTATTTCTCTTGGAACATCAGCAAACTTAATTGCAAGGGAAGTATAATAAAAAAGATCTTAAGTTATCCTGCAGACATGAAGACATGGGAAGTTGGCTATAAAATTACATTTGGGTATTTTTTCTTATTCCCTGTTCAAACTCTGTCCAGAATTTCTCTATGAAATAGGAAACTTTCTCCCCCTTTCCCGCCTCTGCACTCTGCATGTTCAGAACTAACTAGCCTTTTATAAACTCTCCCCTTTATTCCCCATCCCAACCCTAAAATACTCGGCAGCATTAGAGGCTCATTCTTCATTGCTTTCACTGTTAAGAAAAAAAAATTGAGCCCATAACAATGAACTTCCTACCACTGCCAAGATAAACTGTGATCAATCACAAAAAGTAATACATAATCCAAGAGAATGAGTATCAGCAGTTTCAAAGAAAATCAAGATGTGTAACCAAATAAACACGATATGCTCCTAAATACCTGGGAATCAAATTTGTAATATAAAAGGCACAGGGTACCTTAGAAGTTATTGATTAAACCCCAAACTGAAGTTCGTATGGTATTTCAATAACAAGCACCGCGAGCTGTTTTCCCTTACTTCTCCTTTTCTTTCACTTTTTCCTCCCCTCCTGTTCTTCTCTGGATTGAAAACTGAGGGATAATGTTAACTCATCATGATGTGAATTATGATCAAATTACATTCACTTTTGGGGTATAGCCTTCACCTAGAATATCCTGATTCTTTTTTACCTTAGGCTTTAAGCATGGAAGATATGGTACATATGTCCATTCCTTTGTTCTGCATCTTAAGCATAATTCATGGTCCTACAATCTAAAGAGTATGTTGCATGCTCAACACTGGGGCACTCAAAGCAAGTTCTGTTTAAAAGATGTGTGATGGGTCAAGCCTGAATAATCCAAAGGGACTCCAAAGCATAAACCAAGGTCATAAATGTTTAAGGAAACCTAGCCTTGAGTTTTCCCATAGGACAGGAGGAGGGGAAAGAGAAATCAAATAAATTCCAGCTAGATAAGCAGTCTGAGTGAAGGACAAGAGTACTGGGGGAATGGGGAAAAGGAGATCATAAAGCCAGGAAAGAGAAAGGTTCATTAAACTCGTGTTTGAAAGGAAATTGTATAAGCAGTTAATAAAGAGATCAAAACACAAGGGGTATGTTCCCAGGACCCCGGGCAAGTGAGCATCTGGCAGCTGACTTGTATATGGTAATGTGAACAAAGTAGATACAGAAAACACAGTGGCTTGAGAATTCCAGAGAGTTCAGAGCAGACATTTTCTGTTTCAGCATTACTGAAATTGTGAGAGATGCAACATAGCTAAATGTTCCTTTAAAAAAATATATATATATATTTCCTTCTGGACAATGGCAGTCAAGATTTAAGCATTGTTCATAAAAACACTAAAACTCTTTTAGGAAATTTAGCTACCAAAATTAAAGAACAATGTATTCCACATTATATTGTCACTCTTGACCCATTCTGAACTTGTTACTTTTCCTGTGTCAAGCAGCTCACCCTAGGCAGTTGTCGGTAGGAGAGAATAATATGCAAAGGTTCGTGGTCAGAAGCTGCGGAATAACCAAAATGCCACATTAAATTTTTCTCATGAGAATTCTGCAAAATGCATGTGCAGGAAGCATTTCAGCAAATGTATGTAGGAAAGAAGATTCACCACATAAGCCACTCTTCTCTCTGCAGGAAATGATAGTCCAATATCAACAATGTTTCCTGAAAGCTGACCCCTTAGTCAGAGTCCAGCTGCTCTTGTTAACAACAAAGCTATGATTTATCTCTCAAGGATGTAAAGGAATGAAAGGCAAAACTGAGAAAGTTATGACTTATACAGATGAGACTGATCCCATGGGACAATGACTTTCCCACCATTTCTAGCTTCTGTTTTATACATTCTGGTACCAAAACATATCTCAGGGTCATTCTGGTGTGAAATGCCCCATCACTATCCTGTTATTTCACTTTTTCAGGGTAGTGCTTCCTTAGATAGAAATTCATTAATTAAATTGCTTTAATTTATGAAGCAAACATTTTTTGCCAGAACAAGATTCACTGTGTTTGATTGTATACTTGTTTTCTTGAATATGTGCTAACTTGCATGGCGTAAGCCATGTTTCCAAGCATGCTGAACAATTTGTCTGAAGCACAATTCTCAGTCTCACCTTCCCTTTCATGTTCATTTCAAAAAGAAAGAAGAGAGTTTCTGCTTCGGAAGACATATGAATGTAGGAAACAAGAAGTAGGATCC